>NW_026705280.1:600000-863727 GCF_029867415.1 Vicia villosa | reverse complement strand
CCAAAAACGTGGACTATCATATGAAATTTATGGAAATTGTTTTCTCTTCTCCAAAAATATGGACTATCATATGCAATTTTTGGAATTTCATTCTCTTTTCGAAAAACATGGACTATCATATGCAATTTCAGGAATTTCTATCCCTTCTCCAAAAACGTGGACTATCATATGCAATTTTGGGAATTTCTTTCCCTTTTCCATAAATGTAGACTATCATATGCAATTTTCAAGAATTCCTTTTTCTTCTCCAAAAATGTAGACTATCATATGTAATTTTTCCAATTTCTTTCTCTTCTCCAAAAACGTGGACTATCATATTCAATTTTTGGAATTTCTCTCTCTTCTCCAAAAACATGGACTATCATATGCAATTTCAGGAATTTCTATCCCTTCTACAAAAACATGGACTATCATATATAATTTATAGAATTTCTTTCTCTTCCCCGAAAACATGGACTATCGTATGCAAGTTTCAAGAATTCCTTACCCTTCTCCATTATCATGGACTATCATATGTACTTTACAAAAATTCTTTCACTTCTCCCAAAACGTTTATTATCATATGCAATGTTTGGAATTTCATTGTCTTCTCAAAAAACATGGACTATCATATGCAAATTTTGGAAATTCTTTCTCTTCTCGAAAAACATGGAATATCATATGCAATTTCAGGAATTTCTATCCCTTTTCCAAAAACGTGGAATATCATATGCAATTTTTGGAATTTCTTTCCCTTCTCCAGAAACGTGGACATTCATATGCAATCTTCTAGAATTCCTTTACGTTCTCCAGATACGTGGACTATCTTATGTAATTTATGGAATTTCTTTCTCTTCTCCTAAAATATGGACTATCACATGCAATTTTTGGAATTTCTTTCTCTTCTCCAAAAATATGGACTATCATGTGCAATATCAATAATTTCTATCCCTTCCCAAAAAACGTGGACTATCATATGCAATTTTGGAAATTTCTTTCCCTTCTCCATAAACAGGAACTATCATATGTAAGTTTTAAGAATTCCTTTCTCTTATCCAAAATCTTACACTATCTTGTGGAATTTATGAAATTTCTTTCTCTTCTCCAAAAACAAGGACTATCATATTCAATTTTTGGATTTTCTTTCTCTTTTTAAAAAACATGTACTATCATATGCAATTTTCTAGAAGTTATTATCCCTTCTCCAAAAACTTGGACTATCATATACAATTTTTGGAATTTCTTTCCCTTCTCCATAAGCGAGGACTATCATATGCAAGTTTCAAGAATTCTTTTCCCTTCTCCAAAAAGGTGGACTATCATATGTAATTTATGGAATTTCTTTCTCTTCTCCAAAAATATGGACAATCATATGCAATTTTTGGAATTTCATTCTCTTCTCGAAAAACATGGACTACCATATGTAATTTATGGAATTTCTATCACTTCTCCAAAAACGTGGACTATCATATGCAATTTTGGGAGTTTCTTTCCCTTCTCCAAAAACATGCACTATCATATGCAATTTCCGGATTTTCCATCCCTTCTCCAAAAACGTGGACTATCATATGCAATTTTTGGAATTTCTTTCCCTTCTCCATAAACGTGGACTATCATATGCAAGTTTCAAAAATTCCTTTCTCTTCTCCAAAAACCTAGACTATCATATGTTATTTACGAAATTTCTTTCACTTCTCCAAAATCATGGACTATCATATTCAATTTTTGGAATTTCTTTCTCTTCTCCAAAAATATGGAATATCGTATACAATTTCAGGAATTTCTATCCCTTCTCCGAAAATTTGGACTATCATATGCAATTTTTGGAATTTGTTTCCCTTCTTCATAAACGTGAACTATCACATGCAAGTTTCAAGAGTTCCTTTACCTTCACCAAAAACCTGGAATATCATATGTAATTTATTGAATTACATACTCTTCTCCAAAAACGTGGACTATCATGTGCAATTTTTGGAATTTCTTTCCCTTCTCCAAAATAATGGACTATCATAAGCAATTTATGGAATTTCTATCCCTTCTCCAAAAACATGGACTATCATATATAATTTTGGAATTTCTTTCTCTTCTCCAAAAACGTTGACAATCATATGCAAGTTTCAGGAATTCCTTACCCTTCTCCAAAAATGTGGACTATCATATCTAATTTACGAAATTTCTTTCACTTCTCCAAAAACGTTGACTATCATATGCAATGTTTGGAATTTCTTTGTCTTCTCCAAAAACATAGAGTATCATATGTAATTTCAGAAATTTGTATCCCTAAAAACATGCACTATATCATACGCAATTTCAGGAATTTCTATCCCTTCTCCAAAAACATGGATATCATATGCAATTTTTGGAATTTCTTTACCTTCTCCAAAAACGTGGACTATCATATGAAATTTATGGAAATTGTTTTCTCTTCTCCAAAAATATGGACTATCATATGCAATTTTTGGAATTTCATTCTCTTTTCGAAAAACATGGACTATCATATGCAATTTCAGGAATTTCTATCCCTTCTCCAAAAACGTGGACTATCATATGCAATTTTGGGAATTTCTTTCCCTTTTCCATAAATGTAGACTATCATATGCAATTTTCAAGAATTCCTTTTTCTTCTCCAAAAATGTAGACTATCATATGTAATTTTTCCAATTTCTTTCTCTTCTCCAAAAACGTGGACTATCATATTCAATTTTTGGAATTTCTCTCTCTTCTCCAAAAACATGGACTATCATATGCAATTTCAGGAATTTCTATCCCTTCTACAAAAACATGGACTATCATATATAATTTATAGAATTTCTTTCTCTTCCCCGAAAACATGGACTATCGTATGCAAGTTTCAAGAATTCCTTACCCTTCTCCATTATCATGGACTATCATATGTACTTTACAAAAATTCTTTCACTTCTCCCAAAACGTTTATTATCATATGCAATGTTTGGAATTTCATTGTCTTCTCAAAAAACATGGACTATCATATGCAAATTTTGGAAATTCTTTCTCTTCTCGAAAAACATGGAATATCATATGCAATTTCAGGAATTTCTATCCCTTTTCCAAAAACGTGGAATATCATATGCAATTTTTGGAATTTCTTTCCCTTCTCCAGAAACGTGGACATTCATATGCAATCTTCTAGAATTCCTTTACGTTCTCCAGATACGTGGACTATCTTATGTAATTTATGGAATTTCTTTCTCTTCTCCTAAAATATGGACTATCACATGCAATTTTTGGAATTTCTTTCTCTTCTCCAAAAATATGGACTATCATGTGCAATATCAATAATTTCTATCCCTTCCCAAAAAACGTGGACTATCATATGCAATTTTGGAAATTTCTTTCCCTTCTCCATAAACAGGAACTATCATATGTAAGTTTTAAGAATTCCTTTCTCTTATCCAAAATCTTACACTATCTTGTGGAATTTATGAAATTTCTTTCTCTTCTCCAAAAACAAGGACTATCATATTCAATTTTTGGATTTTCTTTCTCTTTTTAAAAAACATGTACTATCATATGCAATTTTCTAGAAGTTATTATCCCTTCTCCAAAAACTTGGACTATCATATACAATTTTTGGAATTTCTTTCCCTTCTCCATAAGCGAGGACTATCATATGCAAGTTTCAAGAATTCTTTTCCCTTCTCCAAAAAGGTGGACTATCATATGTAATTTATGGAATTTCTTTCTCTTCTCCAAAAATATGGACAATCATATGCAATTTTTGGAATTTCATTCTCTTCTCGAAAAACATGGACTACCATATGTAATTTATGGAATTTCTATCACTTCTCCAAAAACGTGGACTATCATATGCAATTTTGGGAGTTTCTTTCCCTTCTCCAAAAACATGCACTATCATATGCAATTTCCGGATTTTCCATCCCTTCTCCAAAAACGTGGACTATCATATGCAATTTTTGGAATTTCTTTCCCTTCTCCATAAACGTGGACTATCATATGCAAGTTTCAAAAATTCCTTTCTCTTCTCCAAAAACCTAGACTATCATATGTTATTTACGAAATTTCTTTCACTTCTCCAAAATCATGGACTATCATATTCAATTTTTGGAATTTCTTTCTCTTCTCCAAAAATATGGAATATCGTATACAATTTCAGGAATTTCTATCCCTTCTCCGAAAATTTGGACTATCATATGCAATTTTTGGAATTTGTTTCCCTTCTTCATAAACGTGAACTATCACATGCAAGTTTCAAGAGTTCCTTTACCTTCACCAAAAACCTGGAATATCATATGTAATTTATTGAATTACATACTCTTCTCCAAAAACGTGGACTATCATGTGCAATTTTTGGAATTTCTTTCCCTTCTCCAAAATAATGGACTATCATAAGCAATTTATGGAATTTCTATCCCTTCTCCAAAAACATGGACTATCATATATAATTTTGGAATTTCTTTCTCTTCTCCAAAAACGTTGACAATCATATGCAAGTTTCAGGAATTCCTTACCCTTCTCCAAAAATGTGGACTATCATATCTAATTTACGAAATTTCTTTCACTTCTCCAAAAACGTTGACTATCATATGCAATGTTTGGAATTTCTTTGTCTTCTCCAAAAACATAGAGTATCATATGTAATTTCAGAAATTTGTATCCCTAAAAACATGCACTATATCATACGCAATTTCAGGAATTTCTATCCCTTCTCCAAAAACATGGATATCATATGCAATTTTTGGAATTTCTTTACCTTCTCCAAAAACGTGGACTATCATATGAAATTTATGGAAATTGTTTTCTCTTCTCCAAAAATATGGACTATCATATGCAATTTTTGGAATTTCATTCTCTTTTCGAAAAACATGGACTATCATATGCAATTTCAGGAATTTCTATCCCTTCTCCAAAAACGTGGACTATCATATGCAATTTTGGGAATTTCTTTCCCTTTTCCATAAATGTAGACTATCATATGCAATTTTCAAGAATTCCTTTTTCTTCTCCAAAAATGTAGACTATCATATGTAATTTTTCCAATTTCTTTCTCTTCTCCAAAAACGTGGACTATCATATTCAATTTTTGGAATTTCTCTCTCTTCTCCAAAAACATGGACTATCATATGCAATTTCAGGAATTTCTATCCCTTCTACAAAAACATGGACTATCATATATAATTTATAGAATTTCTTTCTCTTCCCCGAAAACATGGACTATCGTATGCAAGTTTCAAGAATTCCTTACCCTTCTCCATTATCATGGACTATCATATGTACTTTAC
The DNA here is from genome assembly GCF_029867415.1 of Vicia villosa. NCBI lineage: Eukaryota > Viridiplantae > Streptophyta > Magnoliopsida > Fabales > Fabaceae > Vicia > Vicia villosa. The sequence goes on along the minus strand of NW_026705280.1, from coordinate 858,487 downwards.
AAAAATTCTTTCACTTCTCCCAAAACGTTTATTATCATATGCAATGTTTGGAATTTCATTGTCTTCTCAAAAAACATGGACTATCATATGCAAATTTTGGAAATTCTTTCTCTTCTCGAAAAACATGGAATATCATATGCAATTTCAGGAATTTCTATCCCTTTTCCAAAAACGTGGAATATCATATGCAATTTTTGGAATTTCTTTCCCTTCTCCAGAAACGTGGACATTCATATGCAATCTTCTAGAATTCCTTTACGTTCTCCAGATACGTGGACTATCTTATGTAATTTATGGAATTTCTTTCTCTTCTCCTAAAATATGGACTATCACATGCAATTTTTGGAATTTCTTTCTCTTCTCCAAAAATATGGACTATCATGTGCAATATCAATAATTTCTATCCCTTCCCAAAAAACGTGGACTATCATATGCAATTTTGGAAATTTCTTTCCCTTCTCCATAAACAGGAACTATCATATGTAAGTTTTAAGAATTCCTTTCTCTTATCCAAAATCTTACACTATCTTGTGGAATTTATGAAATTTCTTTCTCTTCTCCAAAAACAAGGACTATCATATTCAATTTTTGGATTTTCTTTCTCTTTTTAAAAAACATGTACTATCATATGCAATTTTCTAGAAGTTATTATCCCTTCTCCAAAAACTTGGACTATCATATACAATTTTTGGAATTTCTTTCCCTTCTCCATAAGCGAGGACTATCATATGCAAGTTTCAAGAATTCTTTTCCCTTCTCCAAAAAGGTGGACTATCATATGTAATTTATGGAATTTCTTTCTCTTCTCCAAAAATATGGACAATCATATGCAATTTTTGGAATTTCATTCTCTTCTCGAAAAACATGGACTACCATATGTAATTTATGGAATTTCTATCACTTCTCCAAAAACGTGGACTATCATATGCAATTTTGGGAATTTCTTTCCCTTCTCCAAAAACATGGACTATCATATGCAATTTCCGGATTTTCCATCCCTTCTCCAAAAACGTGGACTATCATATGCAATTTTTGGAATTTCTTTCCCTTCTCCATAAACGTGGACTATCATATGCAAGTTTCAAAAATTCCTTTCTCTTCTCCAAAAACCTAGACTATCATATGTTATTTACGAAATTTCTTTCACTTCTCCAAAATCATGGACTATCATATTCAATTTTTGGAATTTCTTTCTCTTCTCCAAAAATATGGAATATCGTATACAATATCAGGAATTTCTATCCCTTCTCCGAAAATTTGGACTATCATATGCAATTTTTGGAATTTGTTTCCCTTCTTCATAAACGTGAACTATCACATGCAAGTTTCAAGAGTTCCTTTACCTTCACCAAAAACCTGGAATATCATATGTAATTTATTGAATTACATACTCTTCTCCAAAAACGTGGACTATCATGTGCAATTTTTGGAATTTCTTTCCCTTCTCCAAAATAATGGACTATCATAAGCAATTTATGGAATTTCTATCCCTTCTCCAAAAACATGGACTATCATATATAATTTTGGAATTTCTTTCTCTTCTCCAAAAACGTTGACAATCATATGCAAGTTTCAGGAATTCCTTACCCTTCTCCAAAAATGTGGACTATCATATGTGATTTACGAAATTTCTTTCACTTCTCCAAAAACGTTGACTATCATATGCAATGTTTGGAATTTCTTTATCTTCCCCAAAAACATAGAGTATCATATGTAATTTCAGAAATTTGTATCCCTAAAAACATGCACCATATCATACGCAATTTAAGGAATTTCTATCCCTTCTCCAAAAACATGGATATCATATGCAATTTTTGGAATTCCTTTACCTTCTCCAAAAACGTGGACTATCATATGAAATTTATGGAAATTGTTTTCTCTTCTCCAAAAAAATGGACTATCATATGCAATTTTTGGAATTTCATTCTCTTTTCGAAAAACATGGACTATCAAATGCAATTTCAGGAATTTCTATCCCTTCTCCAAAAACGTGGACTATCATATGCAATTTTGGGAATTTCTTTCCCTTCTCCATAAATGTAGACTATCATATGCAATTTTCAAGAATTCCTTTTTCTTCTCCAAAAATGTTGACTATCATATGTAATTTTTCCAATTTCTTTCTCTTCTCCAAAAACGTGGACTATCATATTCAATTTTTGGAATTTCTCTCTCTTCTCCAAAAACATGGACTATCATATGCAATTTCAGGAATTTCTATCCCTTCTACAAAAACATGGACTATCATATATAATTTATAGAATTTCTTTCTCTTCCCCGAAAACATGGACTATCGTATGCAAGTTTCAAGAATTCCTTACCCTTCTCCATTATCATGGACTATCATATGTACTTTACAAAAATTCTTTCACTTCTCCCAAAACGTTTACTATCATATGCAATGTTTGGAATTTCATTGTCTTCTCAAAAAACATGGACTATCATATACAAATTTTGGAAATTCTTTCTCTTCTCGAAAAACATGGAATATCATATGCAATTTCAGGAATTTCTATCCCTTTTCCAAAAACGTGGAATATCATATGCAATTTTTGGAATTTCTTTCCCTTCTCCAGAAACGTGGACATTCATATGCAATCTTCTAGAATTCCTTTACCTTCTCCAGATACGTGGACTATCTTATGTAATTTATGGAATTTCTTTCTCTTCTCCTAAAATATGGACTATCACATGCAATTTTTGGAATTTCTTTCTCTTCTCCAAAAATATGGACTATCATGTGCAATATCAATAATTTCTATCCCTTCCCAAAAAACGTGGACTATCATATGCAATTTTGGAAATTTCTTTCCCTTCTCCATAAACAGGAACTATCATATGTAAGTTTTAAGAATTCCTTTCTCTTATCCAAAATCTTACACTATCTTGTGGAATTTATGAAATTTCTTTCTCTTCTCCAAAAACAAGGACTATCATATTCAATTTTTGGATTTTCTTTCTCTTTTTAAAAAACATGTACTATCATATGCAATTTTCTAGAAGTTATTATCCCTTCTCCAAAAACATGGACTATCATATACAATTTTTGGAATTTCTTTCCCTTCTCCATAAACGAGGACTATCATATGCAAGTTTCAAGAATTCTTTTCCCTTCTCCAAAAAGGTGGACTATCATATGTAATTTATGGAATTTCTTTCTCTTCTCCAAAAATATGGACTATCATATTCAATTTTTTGAATTTTATTCTCTTCTCGAAAAACATGGACTACCATATGTAATTTTTAGAAGTTATTATCCCTTCTCCAAAAACGTGGACTATCATATGCAATTTTTGCAATTTCTCTCGCTTCTCCAAAAACTTGGACTATCATATGCAATTTTTGGAATTTCATTCTCTTCTTGAAAAACATGGACTATCATATGTAATTTATGGAATTTCTATCCCTTATCCAAAAACGTGGACTATCATATGCAATTTTTGGAATTTCTTTCCCTTCTCCAAAAACGTGGACTATCATATGCAATTTTTGGAATTTCTTTCCCTTCTCCATAAATATAGACTATCATATGCAATTTTCAAGAATTCCTTTTTCTTCTTCAAAATGTAGACTATCATATGTAATTTTTCCAATTTCTTTCTCTTCTCCAAAAACGTGGACTATCATATTCAATTTTTGGAATTTCTTTCTCTTCTCCAAAAACATGGACTATCATATGCAGTTTCAGGAATTTCTATCCCTTCTTCAATAATATGGACTATCATATATAATTTATAGAATTTCTTTCTCTTCCCCGAAAACATAGACTATCATATGTAAGTTTCAAAACGTGGACTATCATGTGCAATTTTTGGAATTTCTTTCCCTTCTCCAAAATAATGGACTATCATAAGCAATTTATGGAATTTCTATCCCTTCTCCAAAAACATGGACTATCATATATAATTTTGGAATTTCTTTCTCTTCTCCAAAAACGTTGACAATCATATGCAAGTTTCAGGAATTCCTTACCCTTCTCCAAAAATGTGGACTATCATATGTAATTTACGAAATTTCTTTCACTTCTCCAAAAACGTTGACTATCATATGCAATGTTTGGAATTTCTTTATCTTCCCCAAAAACATAGAGTATCATATGTAATTTCAGAAATTTGTATCCCTAAAAACATGCAACATATCATACGCAATTTAAGGAATTTCTATCCCTTCTCCAAAAACATGGATATCATATGCAATTTTTGGAATTCCTTTACCTTCTCCAAAAACGTGGACAATTTATGGAAATTGTTCTCTCTTCTCCAAAAATATGGACTATCATATGCAATTTTTGGAATTTCAATCTCTTTTCGAAAAACATGGACTATCATATGCAATTTCAGGAATTTCTATCCCTTCTCCAAAAACGTGGACTATCATATGCAATTTTGGGAATTTCTTTCCCTTCTCCATAAATGTAGACTATCATATGCAATTTTCAAGAATTCCTTTTTCTTCTCCAAAAATGTAGACTATCATATGTAATTTTTCCAATTTCTTTCTCTTCTCCAAAAACGTGGACTATCATATTCAATTTTTGGAATTTCTCTCTCTTCTCCAAAAACATGGACTATCATATGCAATTTCAGGAATTTCTATCCCTTCTACAAAAACATGGACTATCATATATAATTTATAGAATTTCTTTCTCTTCCCCGAAAACATGGACTATCGTATGCAAGTTTCAAGAATTCCTTACCCTTCTCCATTATCATGGACTATCATATGTACTTTACAAAAATTCTTTCACTTCTCCCAAAACGTTTACTATCATATGCAATGTTTGGAATTTCATTGTCTTCTCAAAAAACATGGACTATCATATACAAATTTTGGAAATTCTTTCTCTTCTCGAAAAACATGGAATATCATATGCAATTTCAGGAATTTCTATCCCTTTTCCAAAAACGTGGAATATCATATGCAATTTTTGGAATTTCTTTCCCTTCTCCAGAAACGTGGACATTCATATGCAATCTTCTAGAATTCCTTTACCTTCTCCAGATACGTGGACTATCTTATGTAATTTATGGAATTTCTTTCTCTTCTCCTAAAATATGGACTATCACATGCAATTTTTGGAATTTCTTTCTCTTCTCCAAAAATATGGACTATCATGTGCAATATCAATAATTTCTATCCCTTCCCAAAAAACGTGGACTATCATATGCAATTTTGGAAATTTCTTTCCCTTCTCCATAAACAGGAACTATCATATGTAAGTTTTAAGAATTCCTTTCTCTTATCCAAAATCTTACACTATCTTGTGGAATTTATGAAATTTCTTTCTCTTCTCCAAAAACAAGGACTATCATATTCAATTTTTGGATTTTCTTTCTCTTTTTAAAAAACATGTACTATCATATGCAATTTTCTAGAAGTTATTATCCCTTCTCCAAAAACTTGGACTATCATATACAATTTTTGGAATTTCTTTCCCTTCTCCATAAACGAGGACTATCATATGCAAGTTTCAAGAATTCTTTTCCCTTCTCCAAAAAGGTGGACTATCATATGTAATTTATGGAATTTCTTTCTCTTCTCCAAAAATATGGACTATCATATTCAATTTTTTGAATTTTATTCTCTTCTCGAAAAACATGGACTACCATATGTAATTTTTAGAAGTTATTATCCCTTCTCCAAAAACGTGGACTATCATATGCAATTTTTGCAATTTCTCTCGCTTCTCCAAAAACTTGGACTATCATATGCAATTTTTGGAATTTCATTCTCTTCTTGAAAAACATGGACTATCATATGTAATTTATGGAATTTCTATCCCTTATCCAAAAACGTGGACTATCATATGCAATTTTTGGAATTTCTTTCCCTTCTCCAAAAACGTGGACTATCATATGCAATTTTTGGAATTTCTTTCCCTTCTCCATAAATATAGACTATCATATGCAATTTTCAAGAATTCCTTTTTCTTCTCCAAAATGTAGACTATCATATGTAATTTTTCCAATTTCTTTCTCTTCTCCAAAAACGTGGACTATCATATTCAATTTTTGGAATTTCTTTCTCTTCTCCAAAAACATGGACTATCATATGCAGTTTCAGGAATTTCTATCCCTTCTTCAATAATATGGACTATCATATATAATTTATAGAATTTCTTTCTCTTCCCCGAAAACATAGACTATCATATGTAAGTTTCAAAACGTGGACTATCATGTGCAATTTTTGGAATTTCTTTCCCTTCTCCAAAATAATGGACTATCATAAGCAATTTATGGAATTTCTATCCCTTCTCCAAAAACATGGACTATCATATATAATTTTGGAATTTCTTTCTCTTCTCCAAAAACGTTGACAATCATATGCAAGTTTCAGGAATTCCTTACCCTTCTCCAAAAATGTGGACTATCATATGTAATTTACGAAATTTCTTTCACTTCTCCAAAAACGTTGACTATCATATGCAATGTTTGGAATTTCTTTATCTTCCCCAAAAACATAGAGTATCATATGTAATTTCAGAAATTTGTATCCCTAAAAACATGCACCATATCATACGCAATTTAAGGAATTTCTATCCCTTCTCCAAAAACATGGATATCATATGCAATTTTTGGAATTCCTTTACCTTCTCCAAAAACGTGGACAATTTATGGAAATTGTTCTCTCTTCTCCAAAAATATGGACTATCATATGCAATTTTTGGAATTTCAATCTCTTTTCGAAAAACATGGACTATCATATGCAATTTCAGGAATTTCTATCCCTTCTCCAAAAACGTGGACTATCATATGCAATTTTGGGAATTTCTTTCCCTTCTCCATAAATGTAGACTATCATATGCAATTTTCAAGAATTCCTTTTTCTTCTCCAAAAATGTAGACTATCATATGTAATTTTTCCAATTTCTTTCTCTTCTCCAAAAACGTGGACTATCATATTCAATTTTTGGAATTTCTCTCTCTTCTCCAAAAACATGGACTATCATATGCAATTTTAGGAATTTCTATCCCTTTTACAAAAACATGGACTATCATATATAATTTATAGAATTTCTTTCTCTTCCCCGAAAACATGGACTATCGTATGCAAGTTTCAAGAATTCCTTACCCTTCTCCATTATCATAGACTATCATATGTACTTTACAAAAATTCTTTCACCTCTCCCAAAACGTTTACTATCATATGCAATGTTTGTAATTTCATTGTCTTCGCAAAAAACATGGACTATCACATGCAATTTTTGGAATTTATTTCTCTTCTCCAAAAATATGGACTATCATGTGCAATATCAATAATTTCTATCCCTTCCCAAAAAACGTGGACTATCATATGCAATTTTGGAAATTTCTTTCCCTTCTCCATAAACAGGAACTATCATATGTAAGTTTCAAGAATTCCTTTCTCTTATCCAAAATCTTACACTATCTTGTGGAATTTAAGAAATTTCTTTCTCTTCTCCAAAAACATGGACTATCATATTCAATTTTTGGATTTTCTTTCTCTTTTTAAAAAACATGTACTATCATATGCAATTTTCTAGAAGTTATTATCCCTTCTCCAAAAACTTGGACTATCATATACAATTTTTGGAATTTCTTTCCCTTCTCCATAAACGAGGACTATCATATGCAAGTTTCAAGAATTCTTTTCCCTTCTCCAAAAAGGTGGACTATCATATGTAATTTATGGAATTTCTTTCTCTTCTCCAAAAATATGGACAATCATATGCAATTTTTGGAATTTCATTCTCTTCTCGAAAAACATGGACTACCATATGTAATTTATGGAATTTCTATCACTTCTCCAAAAACGTGGACTATCATATGCAATTTTGGGAATTTCTTTCCCTTCTCCAAAAACATGGACTATCATATGCAATTTCCGGATTTTCCATCCCTTCTCCAAAAACGTGGACTATCATATGCAATTTTTGGAATTTCTTTTCCTTCTGCATAAACGTGGACTATCATATGCAAGTTTCAAAAATTCCTTTCTCTTCTCCAAAAACCTAGACTATCATATGTTATTTACGAAATTTCTTTCACTTCTCCAAAATCATGGACTATCATATTCAATTTTTGGAATTTCTTTCTCTTCTCCAAAAATATGGAATATCATATACAATTTCAGGAATTTCTATCCCTTCTCCGAAAATTTGGACTATCATATGCAATTTTTTGAATTTGTTTCCCTTCTTCATAAACGTGAACTATCACATGCAAGCTTCATGAGTTCCTTTACCTTCACCAAAAACCTGGAATATCATATGTAATTTATTGAATTACATACTCTTCTCCAAAAACGTGGACTATCATGTGCAATTTTTGGAATTTCTTTCCCTTCTCCAAAATAATGGACTATCATAAGCAATTTATGGAATTTCTATCCCTTCTCCAAAAACATGGACTATCATATATAATTTTGGAATTTCTTTCTCTTCTCCAAAAACGTTGACAATCATATGCAAGTTTCAGGAATTCCTTACCCTTCTCCAAAAATGTGGACTATCATATGTAATTTACGAAATTTCTTTCACTTCTCCAAAAATGTTGACTATAATATGCAATGTTTGGAATTTCTTTATCTTCCCCAAAAACATAGAGTATCATATGTAATTTCAGAAATTTGTATCCCTAAAAACATGCACCATATCATACGCAATTTAAGGAATTTCTATCCCTTCTCCAAAAACATGGATATCATATGCAATTTTTGGAATTCCTTTACCTTCTCCAAAAACGTGGACAATTTATGGAAATTGTTCTCTCTTCTCCAAAAATATGGACTATCATATGCAATTTTTGGAATTTCATTCTCTTTTCGAAAAACATGGACTATCATATGCAATTTCAGGAATTTCTATCCCTTCTCCAAAAACGTGGACTATCATATGCAATTTTGGGAATTTCTTTCCCTTCTCCATAAATGTAGACTATCATATGCAATTTTCAAGAATTCCTTTTTCTTCTCCAAAAATGTAGACTATCATATGTAATTTTTCCAATTTCTTTCTCTTCTCCAAAAACGTGGACTATCATATTCAACTTTTGGAATTTCTCTCTCTTCTCCAAAAACATGGACTATCATATGCAATTTTAGGAATTTCTATCCCTTTTACAAAAACATGGACTATCATATATAATTTATAGAATTTCTTTCTCTTCCCCGAAAACATGGACTATCGTATGCAAGTTTCAAAAATTCCTTACCCTTCTCCATTATCATAGACTATCATATGTACTTTACAAAAATTCTTTCACCTCTCCCAAAACGTTTACTATCATATGCAATGTTTGTAATTTCATTGTCTTCGCAAAAAACATGGACTATCATATGCAAATTTTGGAAATTCTTTCTCTTCTCGAAAAACATGGAATATCATATGCAATTTCAAGAATTTCTATCCCTTTTCCAAAAACGTGGAATATCATATGCAATTTTTGGAATTTCTTTCCCTTCTCCAGAAACGTGGACATTCATATGCAATCTTCTAGAATTCCTTTACCTTCTCCAGATACGTGGACTATCTTATGTAATTTATGGAATTTCTTTCTCTTCTCCTAAAATATGGACTATCACATGCAATTTTTGGAATTTATTTCTCTTCTCCAAAAATATGGACTATCATGTGCAATATCAATAATTTCTATCCCTTCCCAAAAAACGTGGACTATCATATGCAATTTTGGAAATTTCTTTCCCTTCTCCATAAACAGGAACTATCATATGTTAGTTTCAAGAATTCCTTTCTCTTATCCAAAATCTTTCACTATCTTGTGGAATTTATGAAATTTCTTTCTCTTCTCCAAAAACAAGGACTATCATATTCAATTTTTGGATTTTCTTTCTCTTTTTAAAAAACATGTACTATCATATGCAATTTTCTAGAAGTTATTATCCCTTCTCCAAAAACTTGGACTATCATATACAATTTTTGGAATTTCTTTCCCTTCTCCATAAACGAGGACTATCATATGCAAGTTTCAAGAATTCTTTTCCCTTCTCCAAAAACGTGGATTATCATATGCAATTTTTGCAATTTCTCTCGCTTCTCCAAAAACTTGGACTATCATATGCAATTTTTGGAATTTCATTCTCTTCTTGAAAAACATGGACTATCATATGTAATTTATGGAATTTCTATCCCTTATCCAAAAACGTGGACTATCATATGCAATTTTTGGAATTTCTTTCCCTTCTCCAAAAACGTGGACTATCATATGCAATTTTTGCAATTTCTTTCCCTTCTCCATAAACGTGGACTATCATATGCAAGTTTCAAGAATTCCTTTCCCTTCTCCAAAAACGTGGACTATCATATGTATTTTATGGAATTTCTTTCTCTTCTCCAAAAACATGGACTAATATGCAATTTCAGGATTTTCTATCCCTTCTCCAAAAACCTGGACTATCATATGCAATTTTTGTAATTTCTTTCCCTTCTCCATAAACGTGGACTATCATATGCAAGTTTCAAAAATTCCTTTCTCTTCTCCAAAAACCTAGACTATCATATGTTATTTACGAAATTTCTTTCACTTCTCCAAAATCGTGTACTATCATATTCAATTTTTGGAATTTCTTTCTCTTCTCCAAAAATATGGAATATCATATACAATTTGTGGAGTTTCTATCCCTTCTCCAAAAATTTGGACTATCATATGCAATTTTTGGAATTTCTTTCCCTTCTTCATAAACGTGAACTATCACATGTAAGTTTCAAGAGTTCCTTTCCCTTCACCAAAAACCTGGATTATCATATGTAATTTATTGAATTACATACTCTTCTTCATAAACATGGACTATCATGTGCAATTTTTGGAATTTCTTTCCCTTCTCCAAAAACATGGACTATCATATGCAATTTCAGGAATTTCTATCCCTTCTCCAAAAACGTGGACTATCATATATAATTTATGGAATATCTTTCTCTTCCCCAAAAACATTGACAATCATATGGAAGTTTCAGGAATTCCTTACCCTTCTCCAAAAATGTGGATTATCATATGTAATTTACGAAATTTCTTTCACTTCTCCAACAACGTTGACTATCATATGCAATGTTTGGAGTTTCTTTGTCTTCTCCAAAAACATAGAGTATCATATGTAATTTCAGAAATTTGTATCCCTAAAAACATGCACTATATCATACGCAATTCCAGGAATTTCTATCCCTTCTCCAAAAACGTGGATATCATATGCAAATTTTGGAATTCCTTTACCTTCTCCAAAAACGTGGACTATCATATGAAATTTATGGAAATTGTTTTCTCTTCTCCAAAAATATGGACTATCATATGCAATTTTTAGAAGTTATTATCCCTTCTCCAAAAACTTGGACTATCATATGCAATTTTTGGAATTTCATTCTCTTCTCGAAAAACATGGACTATCATATGTAATTTATGGAATTTCTATCCCTTCTCCAAAAACGTGGACTATCATATACAATTTTGGGAATTTCTTTCCCTTCTCCAAAAACATTGACTATCATATGCAATTTCAGGATTTTCTATCCCTTCTCCAAAAACGTGGACTATCAGATGCAATTTTGGGAATTTCTCACCCTTCTCCAAAAACGTGGACTATCATATTCAATTTTTGGAATTTCTTTCTCTTCTCCAAAAACATGGACTATCATATGCAATTTCAGGAATTTCTATCCTTTCTCCAAAAACATGGACTATCATATATAATTTATAGAATTTCTTTCTCTTCCCCGAAAACATGGACTATCATATGCAAGTTTCAAGAATTCTTTACCCTTCTCCATTAACATGGACTATCATATGTACTTTGCAAGATTTCTTTCACTTTTCCCAAAACGTTTACTATCATATGCAATGTTTGGAATTCCTTTGTCTTCTCCAAAAACATGAACTATCATATGCAATTTTTGGAAATTCTTTCTCTTCTCGAAAAACGTGGAAAATCATATGCAATTTCAGGAATTTCTATCCCTTTTCCAAAAACGTGGACTATCATATGCAATTTTTGGAATTTATTTCGCTTCTCCAGAAACGTGGACATTCATATGGAATCTTCTATAATTCCTTTACCTTCTCCAAAAACGTGGACTATCGTATGTAATTTATGGAATTTCTTTCTCTTCTCCAATAATATGGACTATCACATGCAATTTTTGGAATTTCTATCTCTTCTCCAAAAATATGGACTATCATATGCAGTATCATTAATTTCTATCCCTTCCCAAAAAACATGGACTATCATATGCAATTTTGGAAATTTTTTCCCTTTTCCATAAACAAGAACTATCATATGCAAGTTTCAAGAATTCCTTTCTCTTATCCAAAAGCTTACACTATCTTGTGGAATTTTTGGAATTTCTTTCTCTTCTCCAAAAACATGGACTATCATATACAATTTTTGGAATTTCTTTCCTTTCTTCATAAACGTGGACTATCATATGCAAGTTTCAAGAATTATTTTCCCTTCTCCAAAAAGGTGGACTATTATATGTAATTTATGGAATTTCTTTCTCTTCTCCAAAAACATGGACTATCATATTCAATCTTTGGAATTTCTTTCTCTTTTCAAAAAACGTGGACTATCATATGCAATTTTTAGAAGTTATTATCCCTTCTCCAAAAACGTGTACTGTCATATGCAATTTTTGCAATTTCTTTCCATTCTCCAAAAACTTGGACTATCATATGCAATTTTTGGAATTTCATTCTCTTCTCGAAAAACATGGACTATCATATGTAATTTATGGAATTTCTATCCCTTCTCCAAAAACGTGGACTATCATATACAATTTTGGGAATTTCTTTCCCTTCTCCAAAAACATGGACTATCATATGCAATTTCAGGATTTTCTATCCCTTCTCCAAAAACGTGGACTATCAGATGCAATTTTGGGAATTTCTTTCCCTTCTCCGTAAACGTGGACTATCATATGCAAGTTTCAAAAATTCCTTTCTCTTCTTCAAAAACATGGACTATCATATGCAATTTCAGGATTTTCTATCCCTTCTCCAAAAACATGGACTATCATATTCAATTTTTGGAATTTCTTTCTCTTCTCCAAAAACATGGACTATCATATGCAGTTTCAGGGATTTCTATCCTTTCTCCAAAAACATGGACTATCATAAATAATTTATAGAATTTCTTTCTCTTCCCCGAAAACATGGACTATCATATGCAAGTTTAAAAAATTCTTTACCCTTCTCCATTAACATGGACTATCATATGTACTTTACAAGATTTCTTTCACTTTTCCCAAAATGTTTACTATCATATGCAATGTTTGGAATTTCTTTGTCTTCTCCAAAAACATGAACTATCATATGCAATTTTTGGAATTTCTTTCTCTTCTCGAAAAACATGGAATATCGTAAGCAATTACAGGAATTTCTATCCCTTTTCCAAAATAGTGGACTATCATATGCAATTTTTGGAATTTCTTTCCCTTCTCCAGAAACGTGGACATTCATATGCAATCTTCTATAATTCCTTTACCTTCTCCAAAAACGTGGACTATCGTATGTAATTTATGGAATTTATTTCTCTTCTCCAAAAATATGGACCATCACATGGAATTTTTGGAATTTCTATCTCTTCTCCAAAATTATGGACTATCATATGCAGTATCAATAATTTCTATCCCTTCCCAAAAAACATGGACTATCATATGCAATTTTGAAAATTTTTTCCCTTCTCCATAAACAAGAACTATCATATGCAAGTTTCAAGAATTCCTTTCTATTATCCAAAAACTTACACTGTCTTGTGGAGTTTATGGAATTTTTTTCTCTTCTCTAAAAACATGGATTATCGTATTCAATTTTTGGACTTTCTTTCTCTTTTTAAAAAACTTGGACTATCATATGCAATTTTTAGAAGTTATTATCTCTTCTCCAAAAACTTGGACTATCATATACAATTTTTGGAATTCTTTCCCTTCTCCATAAACATGGACTATCATATGCAAGTTTCAAGAATTCTTTTCCCTTCTCTAAAAAGGTGGACTATCATATCTAATTTATGGAATTTCTTTCTCTTCTCCAAATACATGGACTATTATATTCAATTTTTGGAATTTCTTTCTCTTTTCAAAAAATGTGGACTATCATATGCAATTTTTAGAAGTTATTATCCCTTCTCCAAAAACGTGGACTATCATATGCAATTTTTGCAATTTCTTTCCATTCTCCAAAAACTTGGACTATCATATGCAATTTTTGGAATTTCATTCTCTTCTCGAAAAACATGGACTATCATATGTAATTTATGGAATTTCTATCCCTTCTCCAAAAACGTGGAATATCATATGCAATTTTTGGAATTTCTTTCCCTTCTCCAAAAACATGGACTATCATATGCAATTTCAGGATTTTCTATCCCTTCTCCAAAAACATGGACTATCATATGCAATTTTTGGAATTTCTTTCTCTTCTTCAAAAACATGGACTATCATATGCAATTTCAGGAATTTTTATCCCTTCTCCAAAAACATGGACTATCATATATAATTTATAGAATTTCTTTCTCTTCCCCGAAAACATGGACTATCATATGCAAGTTTCAAGAATTCCTTACCTTTCTCCATTAACATGGACTATCATATGCCCTTTACGGAATTTCTTTCACTTCTCCCAAAATGTTTACTATCATATGCAATGTTTGGAATTTCTTTGTCTTCTCCAAAAACATGAACTATCATATGCAATTTTTGGAATTTCTTTCTCTTCTCGAAAAACATGGAATATCATATGCAATTTCAGGAATTTCTATACCTTTTCATAAAACGTGGACTATCATATGCAATTTTTGGAATTTCTTTCCCTTCTCCAGAAACGTGGACATTCATATGCAATCTTTTAGAATTCCATTACCTTCTCCAAAAACGTGGACTATCGTATGTAATTTATGGAATTTATTTCTCTTCTCCAAAAGTATGGACTATCATATGCAATTTATGGAATTTCTTTCTCTTCTCCAAAAATATGGACTATCATATGCAATATCAATAATTTCTATCCCTTCCCAAAAAACGTGGACTATCATATGCAATTTTGGAAATTTCTTTCCCTTCTTCAAAAACGTGAACTATCATATGCAAGTTTCAAGAATTCCTTTCTCTTATCCAAAAACTTACACTATCTTGTGGAATTTATGGCATTTTTTTCTCTTCTCCAAAAACATGGACTATCATATTCAATTTTTGGACTTTCTTTCTCTTTTTAAAAAACATGGACTATCATATGCAATTTTTAGAAGTTATTATCCCTTCTCCAAAAACTTGGACTATCATATACAATTTTTGGAATTCTTTCCCTTCTCCATAAACGTGGACTATCATATTTAAGTTTCAAGAATTATTTTCCCTTCTCCAAAAAGGTGGACTATCATATCTAATTTATGGAATTTCTTTCTCTTCTCCAAATACATGGACTATTATATTCAATTTTTGGAATTTCTTTCTCTTTTCAAAAAACGTGGACTATCATATGCAATTTTTAGAAGTTATTATCCCTTCTCCAAAAACGTGGACTATCATATGCAATTTTTGCAATTTCTTTCCATTCTCCAAAAACTTGGACTATCATATGCAATTTTTGGAATTTCATTCTCTTCTCGAAAAACATGGACTATCATATGTAATTTATGGAATTTCTATCCCTTCTCCAAAAACGTGGAATATCATATGCAATTTTTGGAATTTCTTTCCCTTCTCCAAAAACATGGACTATCATATACAATTTCAGGATTTTCTATCCCTTCTCCAAAAACATGGACTATCATATGCAATTTTTGGAATTTCTTTCTCTTCTTCAAAAACATGGACTATCATATGCAATTTCAGGAATTTTTATCCCTTCTCCAAAAACATGGACTATCATATATAATTTATAGAATTTCTTTCTCTTCCCCGAAAACATGGACTATCATATGCAAGTTTCAAGAATTCCTTACCTTTCTCCATTAACATGGACTATCATATGCCCTTTACGGAATTTCTTTCACTTCTCCCAAAATGTTTACTATCATATGCAATGTTTGGAATTTCTTTGTCTTCTCCAAAAACATGAACTATCATATGCAATTTTTGGAATTTCTTTCTCTTCTCGAAAAACATGGAATATCATATGCAATTTAAGGAATTTCTATCCCTTTTCATAAAACGTGGACTATCATATGCAATTTTTGGAATTTCTTTCCCTTCTCCAGAAACGTGGACATTCATATGCAATCTTTTAGAATTCCTTTACCTTCTCCAAAAACGTGGACTATCGTATGTAATTTATGGAATTTATTTCTCTTCTCCAAAAATATGGACTATCATATGCAATTTATGGAATTTCTTTCTCTTCTCCAAAAATATGGACTATCATATGCAATATCAATAATTTCTATCCCTTCCCAAAAAACATGGACTATCATATGCAATTTTGGAAATTTCTTTCCCTTCTCCAAAAACGTGAACTATCATATGCAAGTTTCAAGAATTCCTTTCTCTTATCCAAAAGCTTACACTATCTTGTGGAATTTATGGAATTTTTTTCTCTTCTCCAAAAACATGGACTATCATATTCAATTTTTGGACTTTCTTTCTCTTTTTAAAAAACATGGACTATCAAATGCAATTTTTAGAAGTTATTATCCCTTCTCCAAAAACTTGGACTATCATATACAATTTTTGGAATTCTTTCCCTTCTCCATAAACGTGGACTATCATATGCAAGTTTCAAGAATTCTTTTCCCTTCTCCAAAAAGGTGGACTATCATATCTAATTTATGGAATTTCTTTCTCTTCTCCAAATACATGGACTATTATATTCAATTTTTGGAATTTCTTTCTCTTTTCAAAAGACGTGGACTATCATATGCAATTTTTAGAAGTTATTATCCCTTCTCCAAAAACGTGGACTATCATATGCAATTTTTGCAATTTCTTTCCATTCTCCAAAAACTTGGACTATCATATGCAATTTTTGGAATTTCATTCTCTTCTCGAAAAACATGGACTATCATATGCAATTTTTGGAATTTCTATCCCTTCTCCAAAAACGTGGAATATCATATGCAATTTTTGGAATTTCTTTACCTTCTCCAAAAACATGGACTATCATATGCAATTTCAGGATTTTCTATCCCTTCTCCAAAAACATGGACTATCATATGCAATTTCAGGAATTTTTATCCCTTCTCCAAAAACATGGACTATCATATATAATTTATAGAATTTCTTTCTCTTCCCCGAAAACATGGACTATCATATGCAAGTTTCAAGAATTCCTTACCTTTCTCCATTAACATGGACTATCATATGCCCTTTACGGAATTTCTTTCACTTCTCCCAAAATGTTTACTATCATATGCAATGTTTGGAATTTCTTTGTCTTCTCCAAAAACATGAACTATCATATGCAATTTTTGGAATTTCTTTCTCTTCTCGAAAAACATGGAATATCATATGCAATTTAAGGAATTTCTATCCCTTTTCATAAAACGTGGACTATCATATGCAATTTTTGGAATTTCTTTCCCTTCTCCAGAAACGTGGACATTCATATGCAATCTTTTAGAATTCCTTTACCTTCTCCAAAAACGTGGACTATCGTATGTAATTTATGGAATTTATTTCTATTCTCCAAAAATATGGACTATCATATGCAATTTATGGAATTTCTTTCTCTTCTCCAAAAATATGGACTATCATATGCAATATCAATAATTTCTATCCCTTCCCAAAAAACGTGGACTATCATATGCAATTTTGGAAATTTCTTTCCCTTATCCAAAAACGTGAACTATCATATGCAAGTTTCAAGAATTCCTTTCTCTTATCCAAAAGCTTACACTATCTTGTGGAATTTATGGAATTTTTTTCTCTTCTCCAAAAACATGGACTATCATATTCAATTTTTGGACTTTCTTTCTCTTTTTAAAAAACATGGACTATCAAATGCAATTTTTAGAAGTTATTATCCCTTCTCCAAAAACTTGGACTATCATATACAATTTTTGGAATTCTTTCCCTTCTCCATAAACGTGGACTATCATATGCAAGTTTCAAGAATTCTTTTCCCTTCTCCAAAAAGGTGGACTATCATATCTAATTTATGGAATTTCTTTCTCTTCTCCAAATACATGGACTATTATATTCAATTTTTGGAATTTCTTTCTCTTTTCAAAAAACGTGGACTATCATATGCAATTTTTAGAAGTTATTATCCCTTCTCCAAAAACGTGGACTATCATATGCAATTTTTGCAATTTCTTTCCATTCTCCAAAAACTTGGACTATAATATGCAATTTTTGGAATTTCATTCTCTTCTCGAAAAACATGGACTATCATATGTAATTTATGGAATTTCTATCCCTTCTCCAAAAACGTGGAATATCATATGCAATTTTTGGAATTTCTTTCCCTTCTCCAAAAACATGGACTATCATATGCAATTTCAGGATTTTCTATCCCTTCTCCAAAAACATGGACTATCATATGCAATTTTTGGAATTTCTTTCTCTTCTTCAAAAACATGGACTATTGTCGCGGGCGAAAAATCGTATCTTTTTTTCGGGATGAGACACCTGATGCCTTCTTTGGGCTCGAGTGCTCAAAAAATGATTTTTCTTTTGTTCCGACCAAACTTTTTATTGTTTCCAAAGGAGGAAAAGGAAAAAAGCTGCAATAACCTAAAAAACAGATGCAAAGCCCAAAACTAAAAGCAATGCACAAGTGGGGGAGAGATTCCGGGTAAGAGGGTTGGTTATACGAAGGGAAGGTATTAGCACCCAACGTATCTATAGTACTCTATAGGTTTCTTTGTTTTGTTTATTTCATTCTATGTCATGGTGGAGGTTCTGGTGAAATATGTGGGACCTAAGGTGTTTGTTTGATTATGCTCGCAAAGATCAGCGCGATCCTCTGCATACATATCCCCTAGAGGGAATCAGAGCATCTGTAGCTCGGGGTCTACGGGTGCTAAGGTTTGAATGGTTTGAGAGAGAAGTTTTGCTCGCCAAGGATACGACCTTGTGCCTACATATTCTCAAAGGGATGTTGAGAAAGTCAGAGCAATCGTAGTTCCCACTTATGCTAGTGGAAGCAAAGGATAAGAGACAAATGTCATCTAAATGTTCGATGTATATAATCTATATCATCACATACATCTGTTTGATTTTTGTTTGAAATCTTTTCATTATAAGCCCTGGGCTGTGCCACTTATGGTGCTTAGAATGATAAAGATGTTTTTTAGCCAGCCTTGTGGCAAAAACTTTCAATGAAGTCAGCCTTGTGACAAAAAGTTTTGATTAATCAGCCAGCCTTGTGGCAAAAGTTTCAATGAAGTCAGCCTTGTGACAAAAACTTTGATTAATCAGCCAGTATGGTGGCAAAAAGGTTTGATTGATTAGCCAGCCTTGTGGCAAAAAGAAGTTAAGTTGATTGATTGATTGTTTGTGATGATATAGAAGAGATACTCCTATCATAGAGATGAAAAATGTCTAATCTCCTAGGGTATTTGATTTGGATATTGAGGATGCTTATAAGAAGCCCGTGGGTCCTTGTACGAAGCCCAAGAGGAGGCTATCCGAGGGTCCTTGCATTGTAAGCCCAAGAGGAGGCTATGGGAGGGACAATCCAGGGTCCTTGCATTGTAAGCCCAAGAGGAGGCTATGGGAGGGTCACTCGCTTGTACAAAGCCCAAGAGGAGGCTATGGGAGGGTCACTCGCTTGTACAAAGCCCAAGGGGAGGCATGGTATAGTTGGTTTGAGCTCTTAGAGCCATTTCACCGGGAAACCATACTCTATGTCCTAACCTAAACTAGTGGAGATTCTTTGCACGAAGCCCAATAGGAGGCTATGGGGAACCTAGTGTTGTACTAAGTTGAACAAACATATATAACACAATCACAAGTATGAACAAGTACGAACAAATATGAACAAGTACATGAACAAATATGAACAGTTATATGAACAGTTATATATGACAAAGTGTGTGTATATAATGGAGTTTATGAAGGAAATATACCTGTAAGCATAATCCATTTGTATACACGGGGGCTCGGGACTCATACTCAGGGGGGAGACCCATTGAGTTTATTCAACAGCTATGTAAACAGGTATTTACAAAAGGGCTTGGGACTTATACCTATGTGGAGGCCCGTGGTATTTTATAAAACATGGTTGATTGTTTATTTACAGACGCGTCGTTTGAAAAACTGTTTAAAAGTTGTTTTGAAAGAAGTTTTCTGTTTGAAGAAAAACTGTACAAAGGCAAGGGTATGTACAAAAGGGGCTTGGGACTTATACCTACATGGAGGCCCATGGTATATTTGAAAAGTTTGAAGTTTTGTTGTTTTGAAAATGATTTGAAAACTGTTTGAAAAGATTTTATTTTGAAGAATGTTTTATTGTTTTGAAAACTGTACAAAAAAGGGAAAGAAATGGGACTTACACTCTCTAATATTCGAGAGGCCCCACTTCGTTTTGAAAATCAATTGATCAATTCAAAAAGATTCAATCAATAGTTTCTTTTGAAAAGAAAAATCAAAAAGAAATGGTTTATCGTTTTTGAAAAGAATTGCGATCGCTTGTTTTAAAACGATTTGAATTTGAAAAAAATCAACTTAATTAAGTTAAAACGAGTTTTAATGCTCAATTAAGTCCTAAGTGATTAGGGTTTGATCACAAAAAATATTTACAAATGATTAGGTTAAAAATCAAATGAAAAATAATATTTAAAGTATTTAAAAACATTTAAAAACATGTCTTTTTAAACCTAATTAAAAAATGTATTAAATAAATATTTTTTGATGATTTTTTTTGGTATTCATAAAATATGTATATTAAATAAGAGGTGTGCAAAAAATGAAGTGAAAATGAATTATTTTGATTGGTTAAATAATTAATTAAAGTTGTGTAAAAAATTGAAAAAAACAAGTGATAAAAAAATGGTTTTGGTCCCTATGAGTGTTGAACTCGTGACCTTAAGGTTATTACTCAAAAGTTTAACCAACTGGACCACGCGCGTGGTCTGTTAATCATTTGCAACGAATTGATTATGTTTTGAATCAAGTTTCTAAATTCAATCCCAAAAATATGGCGCCAAGAACACAAACCCCATTTGAATTTGAATTTTCTTAAAACTGAACCAATTTGATCAAGTGAATAGCCTATCTTGCTCGAATTTTCATAAGGAACGCGATGGTATCATTTAATTGCATTTATTTTCACTCTAAGATCATTGGTTTTCTGATGAACACGAAGAACCCTAATCTTATGATTCAATCTGAAATTGTGTATAATTGATGAATTGTGAAATTGATTGAGGGCTATTGATCAGTGATAGTGCAGAAACATGATAGCAACTCAATTTTTCATTTATGATGCATGTATGTATGAGTTTGAAGTTCATGAGCACTTACCTCAAAAATGGCAAAGCTGGAAATCGAATTTGAGCCTGGAGGTGTTACAGATGTTGTTGCTCAATCTGGACAGCTTCAATGGACCTTATAGAACATGTCTGGATGCTTGGAGTGAATTGAAAACCTCTTGATCACCTTGTGGTACCCGATCTGCAGTTTAGCTCAAGTGAGGATCAAGCTAGTTGATTTTGATGTTTCAGATCATGGATAATGGTTGGAACAGTTCATATGAAGTATATGGAGTGTGTTTGGATGATTAACTTGGACAGATATGGCTTGGTATGAGAATTGATATGTTAAGGCTCATTTTATGCAAACATGGTGGTTGAAGAGTGATTCTGAGATTTAGGTGTTTTTGGGGTGTGTGGATGGATCAAACACATCACATTTGATGTTTATGAGATGTTAGAACCCTCACCTTGGCCAGAACTTCAAAGGTTTAGAGGTTGAGAATTTTACCTCTTTGAAACTTAAGAAACTTGCATTCTAAGAAAGAAGAGAGAAAACCTATAATTGTGAGGTTTTGGTGTGATTTGAAGAGTGATTTGCACCTCTATTTATAGGCCAAACTTTCTGAATGCAGAGCCTTTGCAAGTTGCCCAAAGTATGATGACTTGGCTTAAGAGATAAACTAGCATCTTTTGCATTAAATGCAAATGGTTAAAAGTGACTTAACCATGGTTATTTTGCCAAGCTTCTTATCTCTTTCCATTCTGATCTCAAATCAGAAAATATCTCCAATTATTGCATCTATGCATCATTACTTGGATCATTTGGCAAAATGGTTCATAACTTTGGCAAAATGACTTGAAGTTTCAAGTGAAAAGTTCACTAATGTCAAAATTCAAAACCATGGCTACACTCCATATTTTTTCATGCTCTTGGACATTTTGGAAAGCTCATGTTACACACTTCAAAACCCTAGTTGAAAGTTTCTTCAAGACCTTTAAGGAAATGGGTGAAAAAGATCCATGAACTTTGAAGAAAATGAAGTTTTAAGAGAAATTTTCAAAAGATACCAACTTTGAAGCTCCGTATCTCTTAAATGGTTGATCTTTTGGAAAAAAATTATATGTGACAAAGTTGTTCATTGGATCAAAATCTACAACTTTCATGTTGGAAGTTTTTTTCAGTTTGTAGGTGAAATTTTGAGAAATTCCCTCCCAAAGTTTGAAAAAAACCATTGAAAAACACTTAGAAAATTTTCTAAGTATGAAAGTCAAACTTTTGACTTTTTGATTCTTGATTGATTTTCTTGATTTTTCTTGATCAAATGACTTCATATATCATATATTGATGATTCAAAACTTCAAAAGTCATGGTTGACCAAAATTCCCCAAAAGTCAATGGTGATCTTGTACAGTTGACTTTTTCAGACGAATCGCATTTCTGGAGATTTCAAATGAACCAAGCTATCCTCACCAAATGAATGGTATGAATGGATCATATTGAGGCATTAGAGGATATTGAGCCGTGGTTTGAGTTGTGGCACCATGTCCTGATAAAAAAGTCAGTTGTTCAGTGAATTAGGTCAAAAACCCTAATTGTCGATCTGATGAAATTGATGACTGTGGATCTTGAATTGAGATGTAATTTCCATTGGATGTTGTCATAGGGATTATTTGAAGATGATTGAAACCTTTGATTGACTTCCTGGGGATTTTTAGGGTTTCCCAAATTGATCCCTGATTTCAGTCCCTGATAGTTCAAAACCCTAATCTGATGATTTGAAATTTCACTGTTGATCAATCCTTGTGTAGGAGATGTCTTGAGTCAATAGATTAGGCCAAAATGATGTACTTGGGGTCTTGAGGTCATTTCCCAAGTCATTAGGTCAAATCCTGAGCAAAAGTCAGGGGTATACTATCTTCAGTCAAAACCCTAATCTGGTTGATTCAGAGCTTTTGAGTTTGTTGAAATGAATCTCTGAGGACCAAATGTTGATTTTTGATGAAGATGATTCATTTGAAATGAAGGGGGAACAAAACCCTAATTGATTGTTGCTTGTACTGATGAGTGATTACTTGATTAAACCCTGCTGAGTCACAAGTAGCAAACACAAGCTATGCAATTTGTTAGAGATGCAAATGATGCATACGCTATGATATGAGGTGGTATCTTAGGTCAAAAATTGGGGTATGACAACTATCATATGCAATTTCAGGAATTTTTATTCCTTCTCCAAAAACATGGACTATCATATATAATTATAGAATTTCTTTCTCTTCCCCTAAAACATGGACTATCATATGCAAGTTTCAAGAATTCCTTACCCTTCTCCATTAACATGGACTATCATATGACCTTTACGGAATTTCTTTCACTTCTCCCAAAATGTTTACTATCATATGCAATGTTTGGAATTTCTTTGTCTTCTCCAAAAACATGAACTATCATATGCAATTTTTGGAATTTCTTTCTCTTCTCGAAAAACATGGAATATCATATGCAATTTCAGGAATTTCTATCCCTTTTCATAAAACGTGGACTATCATATGCAATTTTTGGAATTTCTTTCCCTTCTCCAGAAACGTGGACATTCATATGCAATCTTTTAGAATTCCTTTACATTCTCCAAAAACGTGGACTATCGTATGTAATTTATGGAATTTATTTCTCTTCTCCAAATATATGGACTATCATATGCAATTTATGGAATTTCTTTCTCTTCTCCAAAAATATGGACTATCATATGCAATATCAATAGTTTCTATCCCTTCCCAAAAAAACTTGGACTATCATATGCAATTTCGGAAATTTCTTTCCCTTCTCCAAAAACGTGAACTATCATATGCAAGTTTCAAGAATTCCTTTCTCTTATCCAAAAACTTACACTATCTTGTGGAATTTATGGAATTTCTTTCTCTTCTCCAAAAACATGGACTATCATATTCAATTTTTGGACTTTCTTTCTCTTTTTAAAAAACATGGACTATCATATGCAATTTTTAGAAGTTATTATCCCTTCTCCAAAAACTTGGACTATCATATACAGTTTTTGGAATTCTTTCCCTTCTCCATAAACGTGGACTATCATATACAAGTTTCAAGAATTCTTTTCCCTTCTCCAAAAAGGTGGACTATCATATGTAATTTATGGAATTTCTTTCTCTTCTCCAAATACATGGACTATTATATTCAATTTTTTGAATTCCTTTCTCTTTTCAAAAAACGTGACTATCATATGCAATTTTTAGAAGTTATTATCCCTTCTCCAAAAACGTGGACTATCATATGTTGTTTTTGCAATTTCTTTCCCTTCTCCAAAAACTTGGACTATCATATGCAATTTTTGGAATTTCATTCTCTTCTCGAAAAACATGGACTATCATATGTAATTTATGGAATATCTATCCCTTCTCCAAAAACGTGGACTATCATATACAATTTTGGGAATTTCTTTCCCTTCTCCAAAAACATGGACTATCATATGCAATTTCAGGATTTTCTATCCCTTCTCCAAAAACGTGGACTATCATATGCAATTCTAGGAATTTCTTTCCCTTCTCCATAAACGTGGACTATCATATGCATGTTTCATAAACTCCTTTCTCTTCTCCAAAAACCTAGGCTATCATATGTTATTTACGAAATTTCTTTCTCTTCTCCAAAAACGTGGACTATCATTTTCAATTTTTGGAATTTCTTTCTCTTCTCAAAAAACATGGACTATCATATGCAATTTCAGAAATTTCTATCCCTTCTTCAAAAACATGGACTATCGTATATAATTTATAGAATTTCTTTCTCTTCCCCGAAAACATGGACTCTCATATGCAAGTTTCAAGAATTCCTTACCCTTCTCCATTAACATGGACTATCATATGTACTTTACAAGATTTCTTTCACTTCTCCCAAAACGTTTACTATCATATGCAATGTTTGGAATTTCTTTGTCTTCTCCAAAAACATGGATTATCATATGCAATTTTTGGAATATCTTTTTCTTCTCGATAAACATGGAATATCATATGCAATTTCAGGAATTTCTATCCCTTTTCCAAAAACGTGGACTATCATATGCAATTTTTGGAATTTCTTTCCCTTCTCCAGAAACTTGGACATTAATATGCAATCTTCTAGAATTCCTTTACCTTCTCCAAAAACGTGGACTATCGTATGTAATTTATGAAATTTCTTTCTCTTCTCCAAAAATATGGACTATCATAAGCAATTTTTGGAATTTCTTTCTCTTCTCCAAAAATATGGACTATCATATGCAATATCAATAATTTCTATCCCTTCCCAAAAAACGTGAACTATCATATGCAATTTTGGAAATTTCTTTCCCTTCTCCAAAAACCTGAACTATCATATGCAAGTTTCTAGAATTCCTTTCTCTTATCCAAAAACTTACACTATCTTGTGGAATTTATGGAATTTCTTTCTCTTCTCCAAAAACATGGACTATCATATTCAATTTTTTGACTTTCTTTCTCTTTTTAAAAAACATGGACTATCATATGCAATTTTTAGAAGTTATTATCCCATCTCCAAAAACTTGGACTATCATATACAATTTTTGGAATTTCTTTCCCTTCTCCATAAACGTGGACTATCATATGCAAGTTTCAAGAATTCTTTTCCCTTCTCCAAAAAGGTGGACTATCATATGTAATTTATGGAATTTCTTTCTCTTCTCCAAAAACATGGACTATCATATTCAATTTTTGGAATTTCTTTCTCTTTTCAAAAAACGTGGACTATCATATGCAATTTTTAGAAATTATTATCCCTTCTCCAAAAACGTGGACTATCATATGCAATTTTTTCAATTTCTTTCCCTTCTCCATAAACGTGGACTATCATATGCAAGTTTCAAGAATTGCTTTCCCATCTCCAAAAACGTGGACTATCATATGTATTTTATGGAATTTCTTTCTCTTCTCCAAAAACGGGGACCAAAATATGCAATTTTTGGAATTTCTTTATCTTCTCCAAAAACATGGACTAATATGCAATTTCAGGATTTTCCATCCCTTCTCCAAAAACGTGGACTATCATATGCAATTTTTGGAATTTCTTTCCCTTCTCCATAAACGTGGACTATCATTTGCAAGTTTCAAAAATTCCTTTCTCTTCTCCAAAAACCTAGACTATCATATGTTATTTACGAAATTTCTTTCTCTTCTCCAAAAACGTGGACTATCATATTCAATTTTTGGAATTTCTTTCTCTTCTCCAAAAACATGGACTATCATATGCAATTTCAGGAATTTCTATCCCTTCTCCAAAAACATGGACTATCATATATAATTTATAGAATTTATTTCTCTTCCCCGAAAACATGGAGTATCATATGCATGTTTCAAGAATTCCTTACCTTTCTCCATTAACATGGACTATCATATGTACTTTACGGAATTTCTTTCACTTCTCCCGAAATGTTTACTATCATATGCAATGTTTGGAATTTCTTTGTCTTCTCCATAAACATGGATTATCATATGCAATTTTTGGAATATCTTTTTCTTCTCGGAAAACATGGAATATCATATGCAATTTGAGGAATTTCTATCCCTTTTCCAAAAATGTGGACTATTGTCGCACGCTCGCGAAAAATGAACAGAGTCGCCACCAATATATTTATCCCATAAGGGAAAGGAATATCAGAAAACCTAACAAAGGAAGGAACAGGGTCTTGCGACCAGAGAATCAAGGTACGGGAGTCGGTTACGCAAGGGGAAGGTACTAGCACCCCTCGCGCCCATCGTACTCGATGGTATCCACCTATGTTTGTTTCTATCTAAAGGGTGTGTACTATGTCTATGTCTAAATGCGAAATGAATGCAAAATGTAGGGAAAAGAAAGAATTGTACTCGCACAGGCCCTACCCCGCTGCCTACGTATCCTTTTCAGGAATCAGAGTTACCGTAGCTCGGCTAAAGATTTTCTGTTTGTTTTTGTGTTTTTTAGTTGGGCGGCGTTAACGCTCACGCTCTTGCACAAGGGGACAGCCTAGGATGCAATGGAGCGGAGATAACTTGCCCTTAAGAAAAGAAGAAAAAGAGAGATTGGTTTGTGTCTTTTAGGGTAATTCCATGATGACAAAAACCCACTACAAGGCTTCGCATCACTTCCTCACTTTGTTTTAAATCTGAACATTTATTAGTGTTTTAAGTGTTTTTGGTTGGTGTTTTTTAAGGGAATTTAATTTGTGACTTAGATCATACCAAAAAGAGTTTTTGTTTGTTTTTGAATATTTAGAGAACGCACATCGAGGCCTACGCCACAATCGTTTCTCTAAATAACGGTTAAGAAATACATCGAGGCTTCACACCTCAATCATTTCTTCTCCGCTAAGTAAAAGAGATACAAAAAGAGTTTTTTATGAATATTTAGAGAATGCACATCGAGGCCTACGCCACAATCGTTTCTCTAAATAACGGTTAAGAAATACACCGAGGCTTCACACCTCAATCATTTCTTCTCCGTTAAGTAGGAAAGAACATACATCGAGGCCTACGCCTCAATCATTTCTTTCCTACCCTGAAATAAAGCAACGGTATGATCTTCATCGATTTTTATTAAGTATTTTAAGAGTTGAAAAGGAAAAGAATGAAAGAAGGGAACTATTTCTCAATTCTAGTCTAAGTTGTCTATACAAGGGATTTAAAATGAAAAACTATACAATTTATTAACAACAAAAAAACTATACATGAAATAGGTAAAGGAAATCAATATATGACAAATAAAGTTTGAGAACTATAACAAGTAAATGGTATTCACAAACACACATGCATCAATTAAGTCTATGAAAAAATCGAGACTAACAATCAATTCCTAAGTCTATTAATGGATTATTCACAAGGAAATATTAAAACAAAGAATATCAAACATATTGTGAAGAAAAAATTTATTAAAAGTCTTAAAACAATTAAAAGAAATCAAAAATTATTCACAAACTCTAAAATACCTAAGAATCATTTTTATACATTTTTATTATCTGAGTCAAAATGAATTATGAGTTAAAAAGCAAAAGAAAACAAAATTTGAAAGAAAAAGAAATTTAGACTGCCTGGGGGTGCATTAGTAGTTTCTAAATGAACTAAAATTAGTTAGGCAGAAACTGGGCCTGAAATGGAAGGGTGTGAAGAGCATGGGTGCCAGGCCCAAATACGCCAGTGTTAGCAATTGAGGGGTGCAGAAATTAAGAGAAGACTGGGCCTATTGCAATGTTCGGATCCAGGGCCCATACACACATAACATACCATTTCAATCTTTGGTTTATTTTCTATTCAGCAAAGCATTGTTTTTATTTTTTGAGTAAAATGTAACGTAGCACCAACATACACTAGCATCAATTGGTCATGGTACATTAAGTGGAATAAGACAAAAAAACAGCACAAGCCAACCATATTATGACACGTCACACTCATTGCAATAGAGGATTTAGGAAGAAAAACGTGAAAGAGAGGAGCAGCATGCATGTGTTGCTCACGTGAACAGTACATGAGGTACTATTCACTGTCTTCTCCGACGGACCAAAGCGGTGGTCACGACGGCGCCGGCGCAAGAGTTCCCGGCAGATGATCAAACGAGACCTCTCTCCCACTCGGTTTTCGCCGCTGAGTTCAAATACGGCCTTGGTTTTCCGTGATATTCTCTCCATCACACAAACCGAGTCTCCTTTGTAAACCCTAACCTCAAGAAAAATAACCAAAATGCAAGATACGCGCCTCAATGCGTTCATGATTCACCATAGAACTCAAATGTATGGTTCAAACAGACGAACACGCAGCGTAAGATGCAAACGGAATCGAAGCTTTCGAGAATCAAAAATTTGAACACAAATACGTCGCACAACACAGAGAATGCATACACTCTTAATCTTGTCACTATTATGCTAGGAGGAGGATTTAAGAAGCGTACCATTAACGAGTCTCGATCTCTTCCTCAGAAGAACTCTACACACTTGCAATCCTCTTCGAATGTTTCTTCGTAAGCTTCATGGATCATGGTGGAGGGAGGTATTGATGGTGCTTTAGGTTGGAGAAGGTGATAGCATGGAGGTCATAGTTGCAGTGGTGGAGATATCAGGATCGTTTCGGAAAAGATGAAGTGATGATGGTGCTGCAATGAGGTTAAGCCATGGTGATGATGATGGTGGTGAAGTTCAGAGGAGGTGGAAGATGGTGGTTATGTGAAGATGATGGTGGATGATGGTGGAGAGAGAAGACGGTTGAAGAGTTTGTTATGGCGGTGAAGGTTTGTTATGGTGGCCGGAAGTGGTTGTTGTGGTGGTGATGAGGTGGTATGTGGTGGTAGTTAGAGTTTGTTGTGGTGGTGGTTGCGAAACGGTTATGGTTGCCGGAGTTTGTTATGGTGGTTGAGGGTGGAGAGAGAGAGAACGAGGGAGAGAATGAAGAGAGGGAAAAAAAGAGAGAGTGAGAAGAGAAACTGAAGTGTAAAAAAATGGAAATCTCCTCTAGTTTGTGAGGGATGCAGGATTTTATAGTGAGATTATATGGTTCATGGTAAGTTATGGTGTGCTGCATGAGTATCATAGCATAGCTCTTCATGGGAGAAAATTCGTGCATGGCTGGAATTTGGCTTGTAACCTTGCTCAAACATAACTTTGCTAGGGCACCACTTCAAGGCCTCGTATCTCACTGATAACGCTACCAAAATTAATAGCCATTGGATTGTTGAATAGAGGGCATGGCAAGGAAGAGTTTGAAATCAGCTTTGTTCAAGATAGTGGCTTGTGGAAGAAGAAATTTGAGTCTGAATCTGGCCCACCATATGTTTGACAAAAAGCCTCGCGCATGCCTTGAACTTCCGCTCAGCCAGACGCATCATTGTGACTTGATGAGGGCACGACTTTGAAGACTTGTATCTCATTCAATATTTGCCCAATTGTGCCAATTCTTGTTTCAATGGATAGAGGGGATGGCAAAGAAAATAATGATACCAAGTTTGCATTCATGGCATTCTTGTAGAGCTCTAAAAACGGCTTGAGATTTGGCACGCCATGTGTTTGGCAAAATGCCAGGTCATGACCTGACTTGTGACCTGGATTGTGACTTGGTTCAAATGAGTTTTCAGAAACTTGTCAACACTTTAATTCTTCATACAAGCTTCAAATGAAGAAGTGTCCAACTGCAAAGTTGTTCTTCTCCATGAGAGGAACAACTTTGATGTTGGAAATTTCTCCAAAAAACGCCATTTGCCACGTGTAATTCAGTGCTGAAGTGGACTGCCCAACAAGATCCAAAACACCCAAAAAAATTTCTAAGTGTGGAAATTTGCCTTTTTACTATTTTTTGCAACTTTTTGTCGAACTCCCGATTTTATCCATTCTTTGACTTTTCTTGACTAATTTTCCACCAAAAGTCAATATTTGAATAATTTTCCGATTTTGACCCAAAAGTCAACTGTTCCGATTTTTCCGACTATTGATCAAATTCCCGATTAAACCTCTTCCAATCGAATCCAGTCGAACAAACACATCCACACAGTCAGTATGAGAAGTTTTCCACACATAGAAGCCACTTCTGATTAAATGTTGACCAGAAAGTCAACTGGTTGACTTTGGTCAAAGAAACCCTGATTTAAAGAACCAGATGATTTGCAAGCTTGTACCCTCTAATCAATGCCCTGATTTGAAGCAGAGAGACGCCCCAATCCAGGAGGACTTCAATGAACATAGGGCCACATGATTATACCTCAGTTTTCTCATTCTTTGATCGTACTTCTTTGCTATGGAGCTTTTTCTTGCTGGCCCTTGAATAACACCTATGATATGAATGCATGAGTATGGATTATGACCTAAGTGACGTATGTACATGAATGCAAAGCCTAAGCCAGTTAGAAGTTAAAGGGTAGGACAAATTTAGGGTATGACAACTATCATATGCAATTTTTGGAATTTCTTTCCCTTCTCCAGAAACGTGGACATTCATATGCAATCTTCTAGAATTCCTTTACCTTCTCCAAAAACGTGGACTATCGTATGTAATTTATGGAATTTCTTTCTCTTCTCCAAAAATATGGACTATCATAAGCAATTTTTGGAATTTCTTTCTCTTCTCCAAAAATATGGACTATCAATTGCAATATCAATAATTTCTATCCCTTCCCAAAAAACGTGAACTATCATATGCAATTTTGGAAATTTCTTTCCCTTCTCCAAAAACGTGAACTATCATATGCAAGTTTCAAGAATTCCTTTCTCTTATCCAAAAACTTACACTATCTTGTGGAATTTATGGAATTTCTTTCTCTTCTCCAAAAATATGGACTATCATATTCAATTTTTTGACTTTCTTTCTCTTTTTAAAAAACGTGGACTATCATATGCAATTTTTAGAAGTTACTATCCCATCTCCGAAAACTTGGACTATCATATACAATTTTTGGAATTTCTTTCCCTTCTCCATAAATGTGGACTATCATATGCAAGTTTCAAGAATTCTTTTCCCTTCTCCAAAAAGGTGGACTATCATATGTAATTTATGGAATTTCTTTCTCTTCTCCAAAAACATGGACTATCATATTCAATTTTTGGAATTTCTTTCTCTTTTCAAAAAACGTGGACTATCATATGCAATTTTTAGAAGTTATTATCCCTTCTCCAAAAACAGGGACTATCATATGCAATTTTTCAATTTCATTCCCTTCTCTATAAACGTGGACTATCATATGCAAGTTTCTAGAATTGCTTTCCCTTCTCCAAAAACGTGGACTATCATATGTAATTTATGGAATTTCTATCCCTTCTCCAAAAACATGGACTATCATATGCAATTTTGGGAATTTCTTTCCCTTCTCCAAAAACATGGACTATCATATGCAATTTCCGGACTTTCTATCCCTTCTCTTAAAACGTGACCTATCATATGCAATTTTTGGAATTTCTTTCCCTTCTCCATAAACGTGGACTATCATATGCAAGTTTCAAAAATTCCTTTCTCTTCTCCAATAACCTAGACTATCATATGTTATTTACGAAATTTCTTTCTCTTCTCCAAAATCGTGGACTATCATATTCAATTTTTGGAATTTCTATATCTTCTCCAAAAATATGGAATATCATATACAATTTCAGGAATTTCTATCCCTTCTCCGAAAATTTGGACTATCATATGCAATTTTTGGAATTTCTTTCCCTTCTTCATAAACGTGAACTATCACATGCAAGTTTCAAGAGTTCCTTTCCCTTCACCAAAAACCTGGACTATCATATGTAATTTATTGAATTACATACTTTTCTCCGAAAACATGGACTATCATGTGCAATTTTTGGAATTTCTTTCCCTTCTCCATAAACAAGGCCTATCATATACAAGTTTCAAGAATTTCTTTCCTTCTCCAAAAACGTGGACTATCATATGTAAGTTATGGAATTTCTTTCTCTTATCCAACAACGTGGACTATCATATGCAATTTTTGGAATTTCTTTCTCTTCTCCAAAAACATGGACAATCATATGCAATTTCAGGAATTTTTATCCCTTCTTCAAAAATGTGGACTATCATATGCAATTTTTGGGATTTCTTTTCCTTCTCCATAAACGTGGACTATCATATGCGAGTTTTAAGAATTCCTTTCTCTTTTCAAAAAACGTAGACTATCATATGTAATTTATGGAATTTCTTTCTCTTCTCCAGTGTTGGATGTATAAGAGAAAGAACCCATTTACCTAAAATCTTAAGGTTTTGGGTGAAGATGTGACATCTCCCTCTCTCGTAGTCCTGGATCATTGATCCTGATTGTGCTCATATCTTTCTCGGACTCCCCAAAAGTGGGATCATAGTCGTTGTTCGGCTTTGTGGGAGAGCGGAAGCTGGATCCTGTTATAGGATGTGCGAGACTCGCACTTGTGAGAGAGAATGTTGGATGCAAGTGTGAATGATTAAAGTCCCACATTGTTTATGAATGGGTGGAATGTTGGATTTATAAAAGAAAAAACTCATTTACATAACTCCTTAAGGTTTTTGGTGGAGATGTGATGTCTCCCCTCTTGTAGTCCTGGAGCATTGATTCTGTTGGTGCTCATTGCCTATGAATGAGTGAAAGGTTGGATTTATAAAATAGATGACACATTTACCTAAGCTTCTTCGGCTCAACCCTCAATTTTGTTGAGACACGTAACGAGTGAGGAAGACAGGAACAGGTTCGCTAATGCTATGGTGGGTGAGATTCTGATCGCGGGTTCGGCGCATAGAATCCAAACCATGATGGATGCTGTTGGTTTTCACGCTATTAAGGTGTCGGTGTTAGGGCCGAATCTTTGCTTGCTCGAGGAAACGGAACAAGGGGCTTTGGGGATTCTGTTAGAGGAAGGTGTATCAAACTGGAAGTGTTGGTTTTCTGCAATCAGGAAGTGGACTCCTGATGTTGTTGACTCGGAGAGGACAATTAAGATTAGGGTGTTTGGTATACCGTGTTTTGCGTGGAACAATGATTTTCTTATGTCGTTGGCGAATTCTTTGGGAACGTTTATCTGTTTGGACAGTAGGACGTGTGAAGGGAGTTATTTTGAGTTTGCTAGGATCTCACTGAAAGTGAAATTTGATTTTGCTTCTCAATAATCAGTGTTGATAGATATTGACGGTGTCCCTTTTACTCTGCTGGTTTTGGAAGAACTGGAGTGTCATTCTTTTCCCTCCGTCTCCATTGCTTCTTCTAATTCTAATTCTGAATCTTGGTCGTCGGAT
This sequence comes from Vicia villosa, assembly GCF_029867415.1. Classification (NCBI taxonomy): domain Eukaryota; kingdom Viridiplantae; phylum Streptophyta; class Magnoliopsida; order Fabales; family Fabaceae; genus Vicia; species Vicia villosa. Next base: position 824,458 of record NW_026705280.1, on the reverse strand, counting down.
TTCGTCGATTCGGAGGAGGCTTGGTCTGATGACTCAAAAGGCAACAGGGAGGATAATGTGAAGGTTTCTGATTCTGACCCTATAGAGGAATTTTCGTCTAGACATTCCTTGGCTGGCAGTAATATCAGTTGTTCCGCATCAGGGCAATCTGATTCGGTCGTTAAAAACTCTGTGTTAGAACCTTGCTCCCCTTTAGATAGTGTTCAGCCCGAACTGGGAAGATATGATAGGGCTCTGATTGCTGCGAAATCGAAGGATTTATCTTTGGTGTCTGATGGTAATGCTCTGTCTGGCACTGTTCCGTTGGAACGGGAGATTGCTCAATCAGCAGCGATGTCGGATGCTGGTTTTTTTCAGGGACGGGTTTGTTCAGTGGCTGGTGGAGGAAGTCTCGTGGGTGCTGGTCAGGACAAGGTGTCAACTCACAAGCGGTTAGCAGTGAGCAGCACAGGCCATGTTGGAAATTCTTTCTTATTGGACAATTGTGGTAACAGGGAGGTTAATTCAGTTTTGAAATCTAAAACGATCAAATTGAAGAGAATTTCTGAGCTGGGTTCTGTCAAATTTTTGGCAGCTACAAATAAATTCAGGAAGATTAAAAGGAAAGGGACTCTGCAACAATGTTCTTGTTCTGATTTACTGGCAGTAAGTAGTGGTAAAACTGAAATGTGTTATTGGGATCATGCTGAAAATTCAGTTATTTCAAGGAACAACAAAAAGCAACGGGAGTTAGTGGAAGATGAAAGGGGAGGTAAATTGAAGGAGTCAATTATTGCTTTGGGTGTTATAGGTAGGGAGGAAGCTAATTCTAAAGTTGTCCCGACAACGGTTGGAGGGGAGGAGAAAACAAGCCGGTTTTTATGATTATTGGCACGTTTAATATAAGGGGGGAGCAAATGCTCTTAAAAGAAGAAGAATTAGTTCTCTAATTAAAAAAGGTGGGGCGGATGTTTTCTTGATTCAAGAAACGAAGATTGCTAACATGCATGAGTTTTGTGCTCTTAGTTTTTGGAGCAACACGAATATTGGTTTCTCTTTCTCTAACTCCCTCGGCTTATCAGGGGGGCTAATAACGCTTTGGAAAAACGAGGCATTGGAGGTTATTCACAGTTTCAAGGGGGAAGGATATCTCGGAATAAAAGTGATATGGAAGAGTTTTATTTACTACATTGTGAACGTTTATTCGTCGTGTATTTTATCTAAGAAGAAGGAGTTGTGGAGTAAGTTGTTAGAGTTGAAAGAGACTTTCACGGATGGCGAATGGATTATAGGAGGGGATTTCAACGCCGTCAAACATCGTGGCGAGAGGAAAGGGAGAACGTTATATGATAACAATAGTGGTATGAGGCTTTTCGCCGAGTTTGTGGAGAAGAGTGATTTGATAGACATTCCTTGCAAAGGTAAGAAGTTCTCGTGGTATAGTGGAGATGGTAGGTCCATGAGTCGCATTGATAGATTTCTTCTTTCGGAAGTGATTGTTGATAGATGGAAGGTTATTGGCCAAAAAATTGAAGATAGAGATTTATCGGATCATTGCCCCGTTTGGCTCGTGATGGACAACCGTGATTGGGGGCCGAAGCCTTTTAGGTTCAATAATGAATGGTTCTCTTTTGATTCTTTTATTCCTTTTGTGGAAAAATCTTGGAATGAGATTAAAGTTGAAGGAAGAGGGGACTTCATTTTGAAATAAAAACTCCGACACTTGAAAGATTGTTTGAGGTGGTGGAACAAGAATGTTTTCGGGAAGATAGATTTGATGATGGAGGAGGATATGAGAGAGATTAATTTAGGGGATGAAAGGTTGGAACAAGATTCTTTTGATTCTTATTCCGATGTTGTTTTAGATAGGAAGAAGGCTTCTAGTAGGTTTTGGTTGAATTTGAGGATAAAAGAAAATATGTTAGCTCAAAAAACCAAATTGAGGTGGTTGAAAGAGGGGGATCGTAATAGTTCTTTTTTCCACAAGGCTATGAAGGAGAGAAGAAGACTTAATCACATTGGCCCTTTATCTTCTTCGGGATTGTTGTTGGATTCGGTGTGTGAGGTAAAGGAGGAGATTCGTAGTCATTTTTCCAATAAATTTGCGGAAGGGGAGCGGTTAAGGTCGTTTTTGGGAGGCATCAATTTCAACAAAATTAATAGCGAAGACGTGAAGGAACTCGAGAAACCTTTTCTTGAGGAGGAAATTAAAGAAGCGATTTGGAATTGCGGTGATTCGAAGAGTCCGGGCCCGGATGGATTCTCCTTTTTGTTCATCAAAAAGTGTTGGAATATTGTCAAAGAAGATTTTGTGCGGTTTTTTAATTGTTTTCACTCCGGCGAGGCTTTATCGAAAGCGGTCATTTCCTCTTTCTTGGTGTTAATCCCGAAGTCTCCTAATCCGGTTTCCTTGAATGACTATAGACCTATTTGTTTAGTAGGTTGTATGTACAAAGCCATTGCGAAGCTCTTGGCCGGAAGATTAAAAAGGGTGTTGAACTCCATTGTCTCTCCTTGTCAAACCGCGTTTGTTCTGGGCCGGCAACTTCTTGACGGCGTGCTAGTGGCAAATGAGGTGGTTGATTATGCTAAAAAAGAAAAGAGGAATTGTCTTCTCATTAAGGTGGATTTTGAAAAGGCCTATGACAAGGTAAATTGGAATTTTTTAAGATCTATGTTAATTGAGATGGGTTTTGAATCGAAGTGGGTTAGATGGATGGACCTTTTGATCTTTCATAGTAATATGTCTGTGTTGGTTAATGGTAGTCCAACCGATGAATTTGTGGTAGAGAAAGGCTTGAGGCAAGGTGATCCTCTTTCACCTTTTCTTTTTGTGTTAGTTACGGAAGCTTTGTCGGGGTTGGTTAGGAAGTCTATGGAACTAGGGGAATATAGTGGTTTCAAGGTAAATGGAAGATGTGTGGTGGATATTCTTCAATTTGCGGACGACACTTTGTTGGTTGGGGAAGGAAATTGGAAACACGTGTGGGCTATTAAGGCGGTTTTGAAGGCTTTTGAAGAGGTGTCGGGTCTTGGTATAAATTACCACAAGAGCAAATTGATTGGAATTAATACTAATCCTTATTTTTTGGAAGCGGCGGCGCATGTTCTCTCATGTAGGAGGGAAGACAATTCTTTCAAATTTCTTGGCATTAATATTGGTGCTAATCCTAGGAAGTCTTCCTCTTGGGATCCTCTCCTTGCTAAAATGAGGAAACGTTTATCGGGATGGAAAAATCGCTTCTTGGACATTGGAGGTAGGTTGACTCTCTTAAAATCTATTCTTTGTTCTTTATCTATTTTCACCATGTCTTTTTACAAGATGCCGAAGAAAGTGGCCAAGGAGTTTTCGCAACTTCAAGGTAACTTTTTGTGGGGTGGTGTGGAGGAAAAAAAAAGATTCATTGGGTTAGTTGGAAGAAGGTTTGCCTTCCTAAAGAATTGGGAGGTTTGGGTATTAAGAACGTGATGGACTTTAATCTTGCGCTTCTTAATAAATGGAGATGGAGAATTCTTAAAGGTGATAATAATGTGTGGTACGACGTGCTAAGAGCCCGTTATGGAGACATTTCGACGACGGTATTTTGTGGGGATTCTAAGGCGCATTCATCTTTATCCAAATCTTTGTGGTGGAAGGACTTAATCAACATTGGCATGGCGACTAATAGAGATCCAATGGCGAATCATTGCAAATTCGAGATTGGCAACGGTTTTTCTATTCCTTTTTGGGAAGGTAGATGGACGGAAGGCAATATTCTAAGTCATGAGTATCCGGACCTTTATTTATTGTCTTGTTTCAAGAAGGTTTCGGTGGGAGCGATGGGAGGGTGGCACAATGGAGTATGGGGTTGGGGTGATTTTGGTATTAAATCTAGCTTTTTGACTACCGACATTCGTCTTTCTTTGAACTCCCTTCGTTCCTCTCTTCCGTTGATGGCTTTTGGTTCGGATAAGGGAGACAAAGTTGGTTGGTTAGGGACTAAAGGAGGTGAGTTTTCGGTAACTTCTTGTTACATTTTTTATGCTTCCTTTCGTACTCCGTTTGGTCCGTGTAATAAAAATGAAGAGTTGGTGGCCAAAATTTGGAAGTTGGCGGTTCCTTTTAAAATAAAGATTTTTGGGTGGAGACTTTTTGTTAATCGATTACCGACTAAAGATCTTTTGAAGATTAGAGGTATTCCTATTCCTTTAAACTCTTTATGTTGCTCTTTTTGTGAGGCGGAATTAGAAAGTAGAAATCACTCCTTCTTTAATTGTAAAGTGGTGGATTTAATTTGGAACGATATTGTGATTTGGGTCGGTAAACCGGTTGGTAAGGAGGAGGATTGTTTAGCTAATTTTTTGGATTGGTATAGTTTTTGTAAAGTTAACAAAGTTAGGGAAAGCAAGTGGGGCCTTATTTGGATGGCAACCACGTGGTCGATTTGGTTAACTCGGAATGGTATGTGTTTCCGGAATGACGGTTGGAATGTTGATAATACGGTGTGGAATGTAAAGTTGCTCGCTTGGAAGTGGTCCTTTTTGGGAGAAAATTCTAATTCCAATTATAGTTTTTACGAATTTGTAAAGGATCCTCTTTTGTTCCTATCGTAGCTAGAATTGGTTGGTATTTTCTCTTTGTTTGGGAGGACTTGTCCGCTTTTGTGTAAACAGGATTGGAGAACCCTTTGTTCTTCCTTTTATTGATTCTTGATTACTCAAAAAAAAAAACCTATCACCTTGATGTTTCGAGTAGAGATTTGACGTCTTTCCCTCTTGTAATCCTGAGGCATTGATCCCGTTGGTGCTCCCGCCTTCCCCCAAATTCCCCAACATTTTTATCCCCAAATATTTATGTTTATATTATTGATACATTGAATTGTGGCCAAGTCTCTCGATTCGTTTTTAAAATATATTTTGTTAGAGTTAAGCACTTTAGGTGTGGATGCATGCAAGATTACCTACTTAGTGAGATGTCCCTATTTTCATCTTTTATTTCACTTAATTTTTTTTCTTTATAAGAGAAATATGATATTCCTATATATAATGGTCAAGAGGTCAAAACCAGCCGTATATGATTATTAACTACTTATTAAATGTAATAAATTATGTATTAAAACAGTAATCATTCATCTTGTGTGTCAAAGTAGTACTACTAAGATTTAAAATAAGATGAGAAACGAAACCGACTATGTTTTTGTCATGAGAGGCACACCTTTCTCAAAAAGAAACCACTTGCATGAAGTTGGAGGCTACGCCTTATGTTCATAGAAGCACGTAGTACAATACAACACCTTTTGTAGTATTATTGTTTAATCAACTTGTGCATATGCTTCACATTTCTATGCATTAAATCAAGTGCTCATTTTCAGAGGCTCTTAATTTGATGTTCTCGTGTCTCTTGGGGAATTAATATGCCATGAACTCCTTGAAATCATCACCTTTTTCCTTCTTGTAGTAGGTGTATGTCTTGAGAAAGTTTAAGTGCATGTTTTGACTCACTTTAGGTTTCACATGGTAATATAGAGAAGTGTTAGATGTGTAATAAACGTTTCTAGATTTGTATAAACGTTTGAGAAATGCTATCAACACTCTCTTTTCAACACTCTCTCTAATACTCACTTTCTTATTGGTTGAAACATGTGTGGGTCCTACCACTTTATGTGAGATCCATTTCCAAAGTGAGGGACCCACACATGTTTTAACCAATAAGAAAGTGAGTGTTAGGGAGAGTGTTGCTAGCACTCCTCATAAACATTTAGATATAATTGTGTTAATAATAGTTTAGTCTATTAATATTTTATTATATTTTTTTAAATTATTATTTTTACTTTATATTATTGAAATTTTATTTTTATTTTATTATATTTTTATTGATAATATGATGTTTTGTGTTTCTTTTGACTCATCAAGAATTACTTATCCCATTTGCTGTTGAGTTATTAAAATTTTGGGAATATGTTTATTCTGATTTTTTTATTGAATGAAAAATTCTTTCATTGAATGAGTAAATTGTTCTAGACATATTATGTCTCATTTTAAGTGTTTGAAGATCGATATTTACTCATATATAGTTTTGATTGATTCTTTCACTGTCAGTTATAATATTGGTCATGTATACTATTCGTCTTCCTCTCTCTACGTTGTAATTTGAATTTCTTATTTGTTTGATTTCGTCCGATTTGATTTTGTTTGGTTCCTTTCTATATTGGTTTCAATTGATTTGGTTATGTTTGACTTAGTTTAATTTGATTTGATTTCATTCAAATTTGTTTGGTTTGTTTAATTTGATATGATATGGTATCATTTGGTTCATTTTGAATTGATTTGATTTGGTTTTGTTTTATTTAATTTGCTTTTGTTTGGTTTGGTTTTATTAGTTTGGATTAGTTTTGTTTGATTTGATTTCATTCTGTTTGGTTTGGTCTGGATTGGATTGAAGTTGATTTGATTGTTTCTCTTAGAATTTGAGGTTAGATCTAATTCAACCTTAAAAAACCGGCTTTTAAAGTAAGGATTTCCCCCACTTATAAAGCTATATTTATTCCATATTCATCAAATGTGTGACTATTTAACATGCTTTCTCACGCCTATAACTATTGGGCTTGATATGTTAAACAACTTGATGTAAATGGTGAGAGACACGATATCTTAAACAACTTGATAGAAGGTGGCCAAATGGATCTTAGATAGATTTTTATACCATCTTAGAATTTAAGTTTGAGCATAACTCAACCTTACAAAATCAATTGTAATGCGAGGATTGTCTCACATTTATAAACATATCTTCAGATTATATCTCATCCAATGATGGACTCTTTAGCAGGTTTAGTTTGATTTGGTTTGTTTTGTATTGGTTCGATTTGATATTATTTGATTTGATTCTTATGTTTGATGATACTCACCATTTGGAGGCTTCTCTTCTTCCTATTGACTCCTATATTTGTTTTCTACTCCTCTCTACGACAATTCTTCTCTTTGATTGCTCCCTTCTTTAGTTATGATATTGGTTGATTTAGTTTGATCTCTTATTTTTCAAAGTTAATTTATAGCAAACTTAAAGTGTAGAAAATTTTTGCTTGAAGGGGAATGTTCGAGTTTTAAATTTATAAAGTTTATTATTTAGTATGCTTTTGTTTTTGAAACTCTAGTGGCATTGTAAGTTTAAGGGAGATGATAGATAATACTAGAACACACTTCGATTACAATATGTAAGTCTTCGACAACAGCATGCGAACAAGTTTCGACCTCATGCATATTCTCTGTCGAATCAGAAACTACACTTCGACATAATAGAGTTCGATCCAATTCTCACATCGTAAATGTAGTGGTGCAGACTTGAAGCTGATCGGAACGTTGATGTCGTCTATAAGTATTCGAATTTTGCACCGTGTCCCTAAGCCTCAACTGAAGAGCAACTGTTTTGGGATGACCAAAATAGTTCCACACTATTTAAAAATTAAAGTTAATTAAAGATAATTTACATACAACAAGTATACATTTCAACCTACCAAGACGTATTTTTTAATGGACAAAGCTATAAACTCACATCGCAAACGGACAATATATTATAATCGTAATAACGCGTACTTGAGGTCTACCAAAATAATATCAAATAATTTTCTTAATGGTAGTATTTGGATTAGAACCTTGGGGGATCTTTGATTCCCAATTGCTTTTAGTCTTCCTAAGTTCCACCTAAAGCCTAATAAAAGATTCTACCTCTTATACTATTTTCTAGTCTACGTTGCCATTAAAATAACAAATAAACTCTCCTACCCCAAGGAATTTTCCCCACATGTGACTCCTTGTTCTGCAATTAATCTATTTTGCTGTGAGAAAGAGGTTCATTTCATTTTGAATTGGAATCTACAAGAAGAACACTCATTTTGTCTTATCTCACTAATTAAAAAGATCTTTACCTGAATACATCGTTTTGTCTTGCTTTGTTTTTTCTTTTAACCACCATATGACAATATTTTGTCAGAACTATTCAACGTAGGTCCAATCTATTCAACGTGTACCATACATGTACAGCCAGCTATTTAACTTCTCATTAAATCATTTCGTTTAATTTGATGGCACTTCCAAGATAATTAATAATCATAGTTTAATTCCGATAGGTACATTGATTTATTTGTATTTTTTTTTCTTGGAATCATATTCTTAATTTCTTATACTTATATTATACATTCAATATTTACACTAAACATTATTTCCCTTATTTATATCGTAATCTATTAGAAAGTAATAAATATCAATCATTAAATTTATCAAGAGAGAATGTTAACACATTAATGTGTCTATTAATTTCTCTTTATTGATGAATTTAATAAATGATATATATATATATATATATATATATATATATATATATATATATATATATATATATATATATATATATATATATATATATATAGGGCATATCATATGAGAATGACATATTTATATGAGAATGTGAGAATGAATCTGAACCATTGGATTTTAAAATAAATGGTTGAGATTATGAGTGAATCTTTTTTTCTCTCTCCTATATCTTGAAATAAATGAAGTAGGAGAGAGAAAAAAAAGATTCACTCATCATCTCCACCATTTATTTTAAAATCCAATGGTTCGGATTCATTCTCACATTCTCATATAAATATGTCATTCTCATATGATATGCCATATATATATATATATAGGGGACGATTCAAGTGAGAACACTTGGTTATTATGAGAAATGAAAACAATGAATCACGACCATTAAATTTTGGTTTTGTTGATTTTAATGGACTGAATTGGTTTCTCTTTCTATATTGATTTAAAATAAATATTAAGGATCATAGAAAGAGAAACCAATCTAGTCCATTAAAATCAACAAAATCAAAATTTAATGGTCTTGATTCATTGTTCTCATTTCTCATAATAACCAAGTGTTCTCACTTGAGTCATCCCCTATATATATATATATATATATATATATATATATATATATATATATATATATATATATATATCCAGGAGTAAATTATTATAACTTACTCCAAATCTAGACCATTGATTCTTCTCAATCTAATGGTTAAAAATAATAAATAATAGTTTTCTCTCTCCACATTTAATTACATATTATTTTTAACCACTAGATTGAAAAAAATCAATGGTCTAGATTTGGAGTAAGTTATAATAACTTATTCTTGGAGTAAATATAACCCTCCTCATATATATATATATATATATATATATATATATATATATATATATATATATATATATACATATATATATAGTGTTTAAAGGTAGTGCACTGACAGTGTAAATGATATATAAATAATATATATATATATATTTATATATATATATATAAACAGTGATGTGAACAGTGTCTCTTCATAGTGTATGAACATTGACTTTTAATTGTAAAATAAAGTTGATTAATGAAATATAAAAAGTTGGTTAATAAACACCCAGATATTTAAAATGTAAGATATTGAGATCAATCATGTCAGAATAGCACAACGAAGACTGTTTTATATAAAGAGAGATTTACAGCTCATTAGATGTTATAATCCATGTGAGACTTATATACAAATATAAATATATATTCTATCACACCCCTTCAGTCGAAGCGGGAGGTTGACGGACGCTTAGATTGTTCCGAAAATTATCAAAGAGAACTTTAGGGAACCCTTTGGTGAAGATATCGACAATCTGTTGTCGGAAAGGAACATGAAGAACACGAGCTTGACCACGAGCAACCTTCTCCCAAACAAAGTGAATGCCCATCTCAATGTGTTTTGTGTGTTGATGCTGGATAGAACTTCCGGATAGGTATATAACACTAACATTGTCACAGTACACAAGAGTAGCCCGAGAAATAGTAAAATGAAGCTTCAAGAGAAGGTTGTAGAGCCAACATGATTTTGAAACCGAATTAGCAATGCCCCGGTACTCAGCCTCAGTATGAAATTAAGTTGTCGCCAAGAAAAATACAATAACCCGAAGTAGATCGACAAGTTGTCGGGACATCCATCCCAAACAACATATGTGTAGGAAACAAGTTTCTCGATGGGAGAGGGTTAGAGATGCAAACCATGTTTGTAAGGTTCCCTGAACGTAACGCGGGATGTTGATAACCATGAAACTTATATCATTTTTTGACTCGATTCACATGCATATTTTATCTATTTTGTGTTTCATTTGTAGTGTTATGTTGTTATTCATATGTTGTAGGTTTATGACAAGTTTGGATTGACACAAGAGAAAGTGATGTAAAAATGAGCAAAAGAGGAGAAAAAGGCATGTAGCACAAAGGAAAGCCCAAAAAGGACGTTTCTGGGCCCATGGCATTCGCCATGTCTTGGTTGCGTCTGCCATGGGTTGCTTAACCAAGTCCTCCTAATTTCAAGGGCGTCGCATTTGCCATGCAGCGCATGCCCAAGAATCCAGCAACTTCCCGCTATTTCTTCTCCCGCTTCTTCCAAATCTTCCTCAATAAACCTTGCAACGAATGGGCAGGTAGTTGGAGAGCATTATCACTATATATATAGTTTATGTTTTTAGGTTTTTAGGATTAAAGTCTTCTAGTTTTCATTTATGCATATATTTTACCGTAAAAAGTATTAAATATTCACATTGAGTGATTAGTACACCATTTGTATTCACGCATTCTGAATTTTCTAGAGCACCTGGATCAATTGAAATTAATTCTGCCTCCATTTTCATTATGAAGTTTTCTTATTCAAATTTACCTACTTTCCATTCCTTGCACCACTTTAATTTCCGTAAGTTTTATATGCTATTATTACTAGTTAGTAACATATATGGTTGAATCTAACTTTGTATGCTTGTGTTGCTGAATTGAATTATTATATAATTATTATCATGTTTCTCTTTTGTATGCATAATAATAATAACAATAACATGAGTTTTAGGCATGTTATGCCTGGATAAATTTATAGAGTCTGATATGTGAGGATCGTCGTTCCGACAGGACTCAATAAATGGAATTGGTGTGATTTTTATATTAAACTATTTTTTTTCTTCTAATTTTTAGCTTTAAGATTAAAAAGTTTTGTGCGAGAGCGACAACACTAAGGTACCGGTCAATAGCACGACGGTGTGAGCCCTGTACTAAATATTAAAAATTGGATTTAATTTCTAAAAACAGCGAGAGCGCTTTAGTGATTAATTATGATCTATTTGTTTTCAAAAATTGTTCCCAAACTTAAATGGGTGAGCAAAAACAAAACATTTACGGTATTAAAACATAACACGGGTTGTGCGAGAGTGGGTAGTGTTTTTAAACTAATATTTTCTTCCGAAAAGTATTTTTAAATAAAACAAACGCCAAGATTTTATTGACTCCCAGAGGAACACTGGGAATCACATTCTGATCTCCCTTATTTGATATTCTCTAAAAACCAATCTAGTTTTAGTATTTAGTTTTAGTTCCCTCTAATCAAAAGACTTTAGCCTTAGACTTACATAGCATCAGTAGAATATGGTAGATTGATTATTAGTCCGTGTGAGTTCGATATATTTTAAAACTACATGAGATTTCATGCATTTGTGGAACGCTCACATTAAGTTCTTTGTGCCATTGTCGGGGACTAATTTAGTCAATATCGTAACTTCGTTGTTGCACCGTAGAGACTGAGGAAACTTATTGCTTCTCTATCATAGGTTGTATGCCAGATACTCGTACCTCAGGGAACGAGTTAGCACAACCCATAAACAAAATCGAGCATTTTATTCATCTAAAATTCCGAATTAGACAACTTCACTTAGAATATAATATCCTAGATATGGATGCAAACAAAAATTGTCCTCTCAAGAACTACACTATCCCATCACAAGAAGAGCCTCACGCGAGCATTTCTCCTTCTACCATCGAAACAAATAATTTCGAATTGAAACCCTCTCTAATGCAAATGGTGCAACAAAACCAATTCTCTTGTAACCCTACAAAGGATCCTAACTTGCATTTACCAGTGTTTATGCAATACATGATACTTTAAAGAACAATGGAGTTAACCCCAAAGCCATTAGACTACATCTTTTTCCATTCTCCCTAAGGGACAGAGCCAGAGCCTTGCTACAATCCCTACCTTCAGGTTCCATTACTACATGGAACCAACTAAAGAAGGCTTTCTTAACACGATATTTTCCTATAAGCAAGACTGCTATGCTAAGAGCCAGATAAACAGTTTTATACATAAAGAAGGCGAGTCACTTTTTGAGGCTTAGGAGAGATATAAGGATATGACGAGATTTTGCCCACATCACGATTTAGAATAATGGTTGATTATTCATACCTTTTACAGTGGTATTTTGTACAACACAAGACAAACCATGGACGTTGTAGCTGACGGCGCATTAATGGACAAACCCTTTCAAGAAGCTTATGAGCTTATAGAAAACATGGCCCAAAATTATTATCAGTAGGGAAGCAAGCGTACTCCTGTAGAAAAGTCCCAACCTAAGGGTGGTATGTTTGAAGTCAACGGCATAAACAACGTCAATACCAAAATGGACGCCCTTACCCAAAAGATCGATAATCTAACAACTCCCGTTGCTATCGTAGCTGCTGTCAATCCAAACTGTGAAGTTTGTGGAATTCCTGGACACATCGTTATCGAATGTCACCTTCTGAATGGAATCCAACCTGGCCAAGTAAACTATGCTCAAAGGAATCCATATTCCAACACTTCTAACGAATCATCTAAATTTCTCCTATAAAAACAACAATGATCTGTTTGCTCCTAGTCCACCACCAACCATACCTCCAGGATTTCAAAAAGGAACCCCTACTGCTCCTAATGCACCTAGAAAATCTAACTTGGAGCTAACGATGAAAAACTTCATTGCATCCCAATCTCAACAAAACAAGTAGTTTTTGGACCAAAACGTTCACACGAGTGAACATATCAATCAATTAGTGAATAAAGTAGATGCTTTAGCCATCCATAACCAAACGCTTGAGATACAGATCTCACAAGTAGCTCAACAACAAGGAGCTAATGCTACTCCTGCTGGCACATTTCCTGGCCAACCTCAACCAAATTCTAAGGGTCGTGCTAAAGCCATCACACTACAAAGTGGGACGGAGTTAGAAGGACCCAAAGACTCGAGAGTTCAAAACCAACCAATGACTGAAAAAGTAAACAAAAAGCCAGAGAATGTAAATGATAATACTCATGCAAGAGAACCATAAAATAATGATGGGTTGGCACCCAAAGATAAGGAGACAGTCGAGAAAGAAACACCATATATACCTCCACCTCCATATAAGTCACCCATTCCCAAAACTGATGGTCAGTTTGAGAAGGTTGTAGAACTCTTAAAGCAACTTCACATTACTATCCCTTTCTCAGAAGCCATCACCCAAATGCCCTCATATGCTAAATTTCTTAAGGAAATATTATCATACAATAGAAAGCTATATGATGATAGTTTAGTGGCACTCACTGAAGAGTGTAGCGCCGTCCTACAAAACAAAATGCCTCTGAAATTAAAAGACCATGACAATTTCTCCATTCCCAGTGTTATTTGCAAGTTTGTGATCGATAAAGCACTTTGCGACCTAGGAGCTAGTGTTAGTTTAATGTCGCTTTTAATTACCGAGAGATAAAACCTAGAAAGCCTAAAACCCATTAGGATGTCACTACAGTTGGCAGATCGTTCAGTTAAATATCCAGTAGGAATCCTGGAAAATGTTCCAGTAAGGATCGGTCAATTATACATCCCTACAGACTTCGTAGTGATGGATAAAAAAAAGACTCAAGTATCCCAATTCTTTTAGGAAGACCCTTTTTAGCTACTGCAGGTGCAATAATCGATGTAAAAGGAGGAAAACTTACTTTCGAAGTAGGTGAAGAGAAAATTGAGTTTATTCTTTCTAGGTCTATGAAAGCACCTGCTATAGATGACACCTGCTACTTTATAGCCATCATTGACTAGTGTGTAAAGGAATTTGAGATGGAAAACCCTCCAGGTACAAAAATCCTAAAAAATCCAACACCACCTATACTTGAAGATGATGAATTCCGTCAACCATATGTAAACGGCAGTCAAAGAGAATGTCTAGCACTTACCCAAGATCACATGCCTGGCCTTAAGCAAATGTTAGTAGAACTCAAGGAGTTGCCCAAAAACCTTATATATGAGTTCCTAGACGAACTACTAAGCCGTCTAATAATAGTTGATTCATATCAACGAAAAGATGAAACTGAGAAACTCTTAGTTGTGCTAAGAAAATGTCCTAAAGTTTGAGATGTAACATCTCTGATTTAAAAGGGATTAGCCCCTCCATATGTATGCACATGATCATGTTAGAAGAGGTCTCAAAAACCTCTAGAGAACATTAAAGGAGGATTAATCCGATCATGAGTGATGTAGTCAGGAAAGAATTGCTAAAACTACTTGATGCTGGAATTATCTATCCTATTTCATATAGCCATTGTGTAACACCCTTCTAAACCCCGCTGAAATTTAAATAAATAATCAGAGTAAAAACATAAACACAAGGGTGCCACAATTATTTAAAAACAAATAATCCAACTAAGGTCAAAGTCATGCTTCATTAGGAAACGACTCACCAAAACATAATCATGTTTATCACAACAGAATAAGAAACATCGTCAATACAACTAAATGGAATTATAATCCAACACCAAATAAAATAGAGTAATCTCATAAAACTCTAAAACTATTGTTCCCCAATGTTACAAGATCAGAGCATGACCGACACGACCCAACATAAACGGATAAACTCTACGAGTCATCCTCACCGAGCACTAATGTCGCTACTCCTCAATCTGAAAATGACAACATGTAAGGGTGAGTCTCATTCGCAATTAGTAAATATTATGCAAATTATAAGCAACAAGCATCAAAATATACCGTTCACCCAATTATACATACAGATTCACACTTATCATTCATCAATTCACACAATAATAGATTACAACACACAACACAGAAATCCATACAACCATGTTATGACAAAATGCATATGACACAACTGACACTATGCATGTGGTACCAATAAGCTGTGGAATCAATCCACCTAACCGATCTACGCCTCATCGAGATACGGCCCACCGACACAATTTCCGCACAATGGGAAATATGTCCACCAACGATCCAAACATCACCGGGATCCATCATCAAATGCATATGAATGAATGAAACACACATAACATACTTAAAAACATCACTGAATCACGATGAACAACTCATCTCAACACCACATCACCGAATAAGTATGTACATGTTTTCAACATCATTCAAATAGTCATGCATTCATCACAATCATAATAATAATCATACCAATTCATCACCACATCAAATATATTGTCACACCTATTTCACATGCACACAATGTTCAATTCTCATCAAGTAATTAAATCAAGTTTTAAAGAAATAAAGTCGGCACAACACAGAAATCCATACAACCATGTTATGACAAAATGCATATGACACAACTGACACTATGCATGTGGCACCAATAAACTGTGGAATCAATCCACCTAACCGACCTACGCCTCATCGAGATACGGCCCACCGACACAATTTCCGCACAATGGGAAATATGTCCACCAACGATCCAAACATCACCGGGATCCATCATCAAATGCATATGAATGAATGAAACACACATAATATACTTAAAAACATCACTGAATCACGATGAACAACTCATCTCAACACCACATCACCGAATAAGTATGTACATGTTTTCAACATCATTCAAATAGTCATGCATTCATCACTATCATAATAATAATCATACCAATTCATCACCACATCAAATATATTGTCACACCTATTTCACATACACACAATGTTCAATTCTCATCAAGTAATTAAATCAAGTTTTAAAGAAATAAAGTCGGCCACTGCCCATATTCATCATTCATCATATAAAACATTCAATTACTTGAACAACACCCAAAACGACACTAAGAAAGGATTCACGGATCAAAAGATACGCCATTTTAAAGTTTTAGAAAAAATCCCGCACTGCAAGTTTCGCTCAGCGACGTGAGGCAGAAGCGAATCCCTTTAGACCTCCGCTCAGCGAACCTCTAGCGACGTTAGATAAAATCTAACCAGGTCGGGACCTCCGCTCAGCGGACCCCCCTCCGCTCAGCGGACCTGCGATTTTACCAATTCTCAGGTCTGCGACAGACCTGCGATTTCACACCCTTTTCACCCAAAATCGATTCCAGACATCATATACAGGTATACAAACATCGAATTTGTCATCATACATCATCATACCTAAAAAAATAACGCATTATAATCATCAATCATACAATTTCATCAATTCAATCCAAATCATAACACCGTAACCTAACGATCACAATATCTAATTGAATCAAACCATACATCAATCTACTTATTACCTAAGACCACATAAGAGATACTAAAAGGAAGAGTCCCCCCTTACCTTAATTCACGGTTGGATTCTATTCCTCTTTGCGTTCTCTCTATGTATTCCTCCATGTTCTTCGTGCCCTAGCTCTCTCCCTCTGCCTCTTCTCAAAACTTTGATCGTACAGAATGAATCCTCTCTTTTCTCCTTTCTCTTTTTACCCCTAGGACCCCTAATATGGTCTTCCCATATTGCCCTCACTAACTATTCACAAATGACCACTCTTACCTTTAATATCTCTAACACTGATATTATTTTATTTTACTAATTAAAATAATTCCACTAATTATTCTAAAATACGCCAAAATTCATCGATACACATAAGCCTCACGCAAACCACCACGACATCACATAAATCATCAAGACATCACATAAGTAATCATAATCTCAAACATCACAGATCATCACAAACCATAATAAGGGCTCAACATATCATCACATTTTCAATACTTCACAATGACTCATAGATTCACGCTAAAATAATTAAATAAATAATTAGTTTAGAATTTGGGGTGTTACAACTCTCCCCCACTTAGAATATTTTCGTCCTCGAAAATTTATCCGATTCAACTACTCCAACTACTTATTCCATCCGACTAATCAACTATCATCTCCGAAAGGCAACCCCATGTATGATACAACAATTCATAACATCAATGGCAAAAACAACACGAATGCTACCCAAGTAACACATTTTACAACTTAACATCACAACACCAAGAGTAACCAACTTAGGAATTCTCCAGTTTAAGATCTAGAACACAACAATATAAGAACACACAACTTAAACACGACATCAACGCAACCAACCTGCCAACATCATTTTTACTCATGTGTGAACAACTGCACTACACCATGCATTCGCTGCGCACTCTGATTACTTGTAAAGTATCAACTCTGCCAAGTTTACTCCAACTTTCAATCACCAAAACCAACATAATAAATATTTTCGACTTAACTCTTCGAAAGTTCTGTTCCAACAGGTATTCTACGCTCTCGTAGTTACCGAATACTTCAAACTTAGATCCGTAAGACAACACCTCGGAACATTCAACATAAACATACATATTCGTGTTCATTCATCAATGCACGAATACAAAGATGATAAATGCAAATCATAGAGACCGACTCACGACTCTATGCAAATGCAATGCGGTACCGACTCAATCATCTCAAGTTCATTCAGGAACTTATTGGAACCATTGTTCGTTACTTAATGTAACTCACCGTCGAGCATACGATGTTCACCCATTGCTCACACCCCACACGGGCACACAATGTTTATGGATTGCTCACACCTCACATAGGCACACAATCCGATTTCTCACACCCCACATGGGCACACAATCGCTTGTAATCATCGCTCACACCCCACATGGGCACACGATGTTACAACAGATTCTCATTAGAATCACACAACACAAGAATGTATATCATGACGCTTCACATGCAAAATGACTCAAGACACTCTTGAAATGCATACATATTCACAATATATATTCATGCATTCATCTCATACTATCACATCAATTACGCCAACTACAACGAACTCATTCACAATTAACATGCATTTACCTTTAATTTAGACAATGCATTTATTCGCCAAAAGGCCACAATTCATAATGGATTCCACAATCTAGGATTCACTCCATGAGGCTACCCACAACACATTGTATAACAATACACACAATTCTTTAAAAACAATCATTGATAAATCAATTAATACACAAGCGCTAGGCTTGACTTCAACCATTTCAACGTACATACTATACTAGTTGTCATGACACGTCTATCCATCAATTACGATTCCGTCTACTATCAACAATAGATTAAGGGTGATCAGTTCCTCAATTTGCCAATAGACAGCCGGTAAACATAACAGTGGCATAGATAATCATTACCCAACGACAATAGCGTACTTCAACTTGTGCCCAAGTCCGTAAGCATAATGTTCCGCCAATTCTCTAAGGCCTACCAACGTCTTCTTAGTTTCCTTAATTCCAACCTCCCCAACGATACAAAAACATTCAAAATCCAATACACATTCTTATACACGCTCGTAGCACCACACAATTATCAATTAAACATCCTTCTAACATCGGGAATTGTTACTACATCAAGTACAATCCGATTCGGTTCGCTCCAATTGCAACTTTCATCTAAGTTAAGAATTTCAACAACGCTAACCAACCAATCGTCTTTCTTTTATTCTCAGAACCTTTATAATCCACCTAGTTTCACACTTGGCCTCATTCAATTCACAACTCAACATTATTATCGCGATCTCTCTTGAATTCGTTCTCTTCTCAACATTACCATCTCATAACATCGTCACTATAATCATTCTCATTCTACATAAATTGCATATCTATGCTTTTTTTTTTCCGATACTGTCACATTCCTACAAATACAAATGTTTCATCAATATTTTACATTCTTCTTCACCTTTTCAATTTTTAGCAAGAATCACCCAACTTCAAACACAAGTACAGACCTTCCAAGCACAAAATTATATTCCAAAATGAAGGGAAATTCGTGTAGATTGCAGAACATCAAGAATCGCTCAAATCCGAGTTACGAGTAAAAAGTTATCATCCTTGCAATGGGACTGGTTCAGAATTCCCGCATGCATAATTTTCCAAAAAGTAAGCATCAGACCCAATATTAAAACACACTTTTATCCCTCTTCACAAACTTCCTAATGACAAATATTATAAGCAAACTGTAGGGAATTTTGTAAGCTTTCCAAAAAGTCCAGAACCGCTTCAATCTGAATCACAAGTAAAAATGTTATGCCCCTTTTACTGACAGCTGCTCCATAATTCCAAAAAAATCAGAATTTGAGATTGATGAACATAAGTTCCATCTCTCTCGCTTGCTTCTAAGATCTACCAACATCCTTTCTTTTCATCCAACTACGAAAATCACCCGACTATAATCCAACAATACTCAAGACATACCATCTACAGAATTAATCCATCAACTATCATTTCCATTGGAATAATTCCTCATTCTCAATCAATTCACCGTCCATAGAAAAAGAGCTTCTAGCCGTGGCTTTTGCGATTGATAAATTTAGTTCCTACTTAGTGGGAGCTAAAATTGTCATCTACACAGACCACACTGCCATTAGGTACCTACTAAGCAAGATAGATGCTAAGCCAAAACTCCTTAGGTGGATCTTATTGTTCCAAGAATTCGACTTAGAAATAAGAGATAAAAAGCTGACAGAAAACATGGTAGCAGACCATCTTTCCCTATTGTTTAGTTTCCACTTGTTTGATTTCCCTTAGGAAATCACACACCCAGTTGTTCTCAATTCGATGATTCCTCTGAAGGAGATAGTTTCGGCAATGAAAACGAAGAAGTGGAAACTGTATTAGCACAATCCACGGTCCCTTGGTATGCTAACTTTGTCAATTACGTAGTAGACGAAATACTACCCCCACACTTACTCATCAGCAGAAAAAGATATTTTTCCACGACCTTAAATAGTATTATTGGGACGAACCCTCCTTTTTAAAAGAGGTGTCGATGGTATTTTTCATCTTTGCGTCCCTGAATAAGAGGTTGATAGCATAATAACCCATTGCCACGCTGCCCCATGGAGGGCATGCTAGCACTTCAAAGACATGTGCGAAAATTCTTCAATCAGGCCTCTATTGGCTTCACTGATTGGAAGATGTACATACTACAATCGTCAAATGTGACTGTTGCCAACGCACTGGAAACATTTCCCAACGCGACGAGATGCCTCTAAAAAACATCTTGGAAGTAGAAGTCTTTGATGTGTGGGGAATTGATTTCATGGGTCGTTTCCCATCATAATTTGGAAATAAATTCATACTTGTAGCTATAGATTATGTATCTAAGTGGATTGAGGCAATAACTTCTCCTACAAAAGATGCACGAGTTGTGAACAAACTGTTCAAAAACACAATCTTTCCTAGATTCGATATTCTAAGACTCGTCATTAGTGATAGTGGGTCTCACTTCATATCAAGAATATTTGAAAAACTTTTACTTAAGTATGGATTTAGGCACCGAATAGCAACTCCCTATCACCCACAAGCAAGTGGTCAAGTTGAAGTTTCCAATAAGGAAATTAAACAAATATTAGAAAAATAATTGTTATATCTAGAAAAGATTGGTCATCAAAGCTTCAAGAACTGTAAGACACCCATAGGATATACACCCTTTTAATTAGTTTATGGTAAATCATACCATTTGCTGGTAGAACTTGAGCATTAAGCCTATTGAGCCATAAAAAACCCTAAATATGGACTAAGGGGCTGCTGGCGAAAAAAGAATTTTAGATATACATGAGTTATAGGAACTAAGGTTATGCGCTTATGGAAAACTCTGCTCTAGATGGTCAAGACCTTTCGAAGTAACTAAATTTTTCCAAAGTGGCATTGTTGAAATAAAAAGCAAGTCTAATGAGACGTTCATTGTAAACAGGAAGATACTTAGGCATTATCACCGTGTCAAAGATGCAAACTATTATGACATTTTAAAATTTAAAGAGCTACCCTCTACTTCGCTAACTTAGAAATATTAGAAAATTTGTAGAGCTGTCGACATTAAATGAAGCGCTGCGTGGGAGGCAACCCACAGTTTATTATTCTTATTATTCTTTTATCTCGACAAAATAAAGTGGTAAACTAACTTATTGGTCCGTGTTAACTTTAATTATGTTCCCTTTCAGGTCATGTTCATTCTCCAAAGCTAACTTTTCCACTAACTAATTAGATAATGCAGAACGTTGATAACATGATAATCATTTTCAAGAACGATGCCCAGAGAAGGCGTTACGGTGTCCTAGCTAAAATGTTGTTGCTGGGATTTGAAGGTTTGTCCTCTATATACTTTACCCCTCGGTTTCTATCCCAACCGATGTAATAAGTCATAAAAAAATTAAAAATTAAAAGGTGTTAAAATGTAGTTGTTAGCATTCAAAGGCGTGTCCTCTAAATATTTTACCCCTCGGTTTCCATCTCAACCGATGAAATATATGGTATTTTAAATTAAAAAAATTGAGGCGTCTATGATATACACCTCTTTTTTTTTTTTGGTAGGGTGAAAATTTCGTCATAAAATGTATTATTTGTAGTAGTGATAAAAAGATATTCTATGCGTTAGTTCGCAATGATAGTGGCATCCCATCAAAGCTTTTCACCTTCTCGGGCCAAGTAGTCGGGCTAAGGCGTATGCAACAAACTCTCGTTCTGCAAAGAATGGACAAGGGCTTGAGGGCAATTGTTTTGGACCGCTCACAAGATCCAAAATGAAAGGCCTAGACGAGAAGCAAAGGAAGCATAAGCGGGGAGTAAGTGTTCTCTATCCTTGCCTAAAGCAGACAATTTCGTTCTCTGAAGCATTATCAACCATCCAGGTTAATCATACGTTTGTGCACGCTATACTCCCCACATACGGTTTAAACCACTCCCACTATATACGAGAGAAAGCGCGTCATTCTCAGGTTTTCAAACTCACTCTCATTATCATATCACTTTTTATTCTTTCACTGACTACAACATTAGAGTGTTAACCTTACAGATCTACTCCCTCTCTATCACACTAAGTCTACTATAACGAAGCAATACTTCAATGTTCATAAACAACTTTGATTCCGTTGTTCACCAAACAACTCTGATTTCACAACGGAATGGTAAACACAATCTTTATAAAATAATTAGAAAAGAACCAAAAGAACAAATAATACTCCATTTTATTTTTAAAAAACATAATACTAAAATGGATACTTCTAAGACATCTTTATCACTAGTTTAATAATCTGTATAACTTCGTGCTGTCCTAAGTATTTAACATACCAAGGAATAATATAATTGTAATGAGTAGAAAAGGTGTCGGAACCCTAACTAGCTTTGACTTGGTTTTGGACCTTGAACCCCTCTATAAAACCCATGTTTTGCTAGTTAACTCTTCTCTCTTTCCGTTGTTAAACATACTGAAAACATAATCATAAGAAAAAGAAACACCAAGATGAAGTTCATCTTCATACTACTCTCAAGCCTTTTACTAGGATGTCTCTTGCTCATGACTGTCCAAAGGAACACATCAACCATGGTTGTTTCAGGTAAAATAATATTTTCCATTTGTTTATCTACTTCCAAATATCAAACTAAAGATTGCATGATTAATTTTTTTTTGGAGTTTTTTCTATAAAAAACTACAAGACATACTTCAACTCGTATATTATCTGATACTATTATCCGATATATTATCGAATGTGCAGGCGGAGAATGGAAAAAAAACAAGTTTGAGATAGCTGAAATCACAACCATATTGACTCAAAAGGTAATTTTTCGCTCTCAAATATTAACAACTAAAAGTTTTTATTTATGAAGTTCGATCAAATGTGCTTAGGTTTACGAATACATTCTAAATCAGTCTTATTTAAAATTGAACGAATTAGGGTTTTGTATTACAGATATAATGTTTATATATGTTAATAATTTATATGGTGATTATTAATTTTGTTTCATGTTACTAATGATTATATCTATGATTAGGAACCTTTGGAGAGAACTATTGGAGCTTCTATGAGGAAGTTAGGATTTGGAACTATCATGCATCATGAAGAAAAAAGTGTGGATTCCAAGACTATTGAAAAAGGACAAACTTCAAAGATTTCAGGTGCAATTCATTGTGATGGATCAGATTATAAAATTGTAAAATGTAGTAGTAAAGAGGAGAAAAATATTAAACCAACAAGAAAGCTGAAAATGGATATTGGTTTTGTAGATTTCACTGATGATTATCATGGACCAAGGCATCACCTTCCAAAACATAACTAAGTGAAATGCATTTGTGAGTGATTTCATCAGTGTAGGAGTGGAAATTTTTTTGTATATCATAAGTATATATGTATCTATATACTTTGGCAATTAATTTCCTAGACTATAGATTAGAATTATTTTATATAGTTTTGAAAGAAATTTTATATATAAATATCTACTTCCATTCCACAGGTAAGGAGAATGGTGGTTTGAAGAAGTCTTTCAGAAGGTTATTCCAATTACAAAAGAGTGATGTTCATGAGGTGATTTATTTTAACATATTTCTCTTATTATTTTTCTATATATATATATATATATATATATATATATATATATATATATATATATATATATATATATATATATATATATATATATATATATATATATATATATATATATATATATATATATATATATATATATATATATATATATATATATATATATATATATATATATATAGTAAATAATTGATATAATTATTGAAACTTATATTCTTGATTACTAAAATAACCCATTAGAAATATTTTGGGATCTTAATAAACTACTTTCAATACTACAATAAGTTATTTTAGTAAAAGAAATATTTTCTCATATGAAGTTTTTGTGTAATTTTTTTAATTATGTTTCTAATTATTTTCAATTTTTTTATAGTTATTGTAATATCTTTTTTCTATGTCATTAATAAATAAATATAATATAAGGGCAATTTTTTAATGTAAGTTGCAATTTTTTAAATTCAATACAATTTAATTAAATTTAAAAATTTGTATATTATTTATAAAGTTTTAAATAGCGTTCGCGGTCGCACAAAGACTTTTGCAATTTCGATCAGTATAAATGTTCCGATAATGATTACGATCGTCGTGACGTGAATTAACCACAATTTCTTTTTCATCATAAAAGAGAGTGAATAACGTGATACCGTTTTCGCGGAAATAGACCTTGATTATTCTTTAAAATAATATATATTGTGAGAAAAATGAAATATTATTTCTAACTTCATTAAAATTCAAACAAACAGAAGCATATGATAATGAGGCCAAAGGTATATTTGAAAGTCACCACCAAGACCAAGGTTGCAATTTCAAGGAATAGTCTCACAACCAACACAAACACCAAGTGCTCACAAGATTGTGATGATGTTGTACCAAATAAGGGTAGCTCAGAGAAATCATCAAGGCATGAACAAGAAATTTCTAAAGAAGCTCAAGATATTGATGCTGCAAAAGAGATTGAAAGCCTCATGTATAAGGATTATAATAATAAGGGAAAGCCATCTCATAGGCCACCCATCAATAATCATGAACCTAATAATCCTTAGTGTTATTTTATTTCAGGTTTACATTCAATTTTGTACTAAGTTGCAGGCAACTTATAGTAATGTAATCCCCTAGATATTTAATATAGTATAGGTTAGTTATATATTATATAGTAGTTTGTTGGGTCAATTAAAAAAGTTTTTGTTTGTTTCCAAAGATATATATGTAGAACTCATGCAGTTTCAGTATTGTATATTAACTATATTATATCTTTATAGCATCTTTATTACAAGCAAGTGAAATGTGATTTTGAATTTTGAAGCAATATATTTATTTTTAACAATCAACTCTGAAGATATATAATAAGACGATTCATATATTTAATGTCTTTAAAAATTTCTGTTAGAAATATGATATATTTTTCTTTTATTTAGTTCAACTCACACTTGTAAGAGAGATTGTTAAACTCAAGTGTGAGTGTTTAAGTTTTATATCATTTATAATTAGATAAAAAATTAAATATATAAGATAGGGAAAATATATACCTAATGTCTTAAGAATTTTGAGTGGAAATGTGGTGTCTATTGTGGTTCTAAAAAATTGGCCCGTTGTTATTCTTGGAGGCTCAAACAAAAAGACCTATTGGCACCTATTTATTTTTGTTGTTAGCAAAGGTGTGAAAGCTAAAATAAGAATATATTGAAATGAAGAAAGATAGCTAGCAGTGCATAATGGAGAAAATAGTTACAACAAATCTGCAATATTATTTACTAACTAACTCTTAATAACCTATAACTACATATTGTAGGTTTGTTATTGAGAAGCTAAGCTAAAGATCACATTAATGGTTAATTTGATTTGGGTTGCGGCGGAAAAATTGAAATTAAGCTATTAATTTACTTAACTCGTAAAGTAAGAATCGTCATCGAACTTTATTGTTTCTAAAGAAAAGAAAAAATATCGATAAAATCCAACAAAAGAAAAGATATGGATATAAGGGT
The DNA here is from genome assembly GCF_029867415.1 of Vicia villosa. Taxonomy (NCBI): domain Eukaryota; kingdom Viridiplantae; phylum Streptophyta; class Magnoliopsida; order Fabales; family Fabaceae; genus Vicia; species Vicia villosa. The sequence goes on along the minus strand of NW_026705280.1, from coordinate 799,008 downwards.
TGGTTACGCAAGGGAAAATTATTGGCATCCCTCACATCTATGGTACTCCATAGGAACCTTTTGAAAATCTGCTTTTTAGGCTAAAGAGTTAAAGTTGCAAAAGAGCGGAGAGATGAGAAAAGAATTTGTTTTTATTATTTTGTGTGTTCGGTAAGACGTCGCATCTTGTGTCTACATATCCCTTCTGTGCAATAGGAAAGTCAGAGCATTTGTAGTTCTGCTCAAAAAGAAAACATGGAGGTTTGTTTGATTTTAAGGGAAAAGACATTTCTTCGCCTTCGAGAGGAAAACACCAATTGTCATCCACAAGTATGAGGGAGTGTGTATTTACATCATCTTGATAAGGAGAGCTTTACTTTGGATTTAATTTACAAGCATGTCTCACATTCAAGTGAAAAATATCAACAACTGCAACCTCAACTCTTAGGGGCTTAGGTTTTGCATCTCAACAAAAATTAGACTAATGTTCTTCCTTTCTAAAAGATTTTTTAAAATAAAAGTGCACAAAGGCGCAAAAAGAAAGTTTGATTATGCTTATCTTTTTTATGTTTTTGAAAGGGTTTTAATATGCTTAAGTATCTTAGCATTTATTAAGAAAAGATTTGACGATCACTTGACAAGGTCTAAGGTTTAGTGAGAAAATAGTTTGAAGTTTAAAAGAAGAAGGTTTTGAAAAATGGAGAAATTTTGAAATTTGAAGAATGAGAGGATATGAAGAGACTGTCCTAAAACATAAAGGAAAAGATAAGCAAAGAAAGATCTAACCACACAAGAGGAGAGCACTTGAGAATAAGTCAAAATGAAACTTCCTTTTCCCTTGGATTGAGCCACAAGCAAAGCATCAAATAAACCAAGTGCATAAGCAGATAAAAATCCCAAAGCATCAGATATATTCAAAGTATCAAATTAAACCACATGCATCAGATGAGCTAGAATGTCTCAGATGAACCGTAGTGTACCAGATGAACTTTCAAGATCACAAGTGCATCAGATGAATAAGAAGATTACAAAGCATATATAACATCCCAAGTTCAAAATTCAATAGTCGGAATAAGGGCAAAGTTCTCAGATGATAGTCCAAGGTTCAAATGAATTCTTAAGTTCTCAAGTACAACCTCCAAGCAAAGGAAAGCTTAACCTAAGTCCAAAAGTCCAAAATCTTCAAACATGGAGTATTAACATCAAGTCCACACAAGATTATTCGGACTTTTTAGGATTTTTCTATGTTTAGATGTTTTTGGTCTTTTGGTAAGCAAAAAGAAATAAAATAAAAGGCAAGAAGCATAAATATAATGACAAATAAATGGCATGAAGTGTAAATGACAAGAATGATAAATGAATTAAAGTAAAGGTGCATTAAAAGATAAAGTGCGTAAAAGTAAAGTTAGCACAATTAATGATCAATGTTAATTATTAATAATCAATCAATTGATTCGGGACAATTTAGTGATTTGTCAAGTAATCGTAGATGTACTTATGTAGAAGTAGAATCTATGAGGCCGATCAATAACAATTTATGAATCATACTTGTTAGAGAAATGGTAGAAACCATTCCCCTAAAACAAGTAGCACAAGTCAAAACAAAAAAGAGAGAGAGAAAGAGATGAAGAAGAAGAGAAGAGGGTTGAGAATTGATCAAGCACCAAGGTAAAGGGATTGGATCATTACTTTGAACAAAACTCTTCATGATACTTATGACAAACTTATCTTCAATCCAAAATACTAAAAATGATCAGATGATTATTTAAAATTAGATTTGAAATGAAGAAAGTTCATCAAGTTTCAATCCAAGGTTAATCAAACAAGATGAAGCTTCAATCATCCTAATTGACCATGTCAACCAAAAGTCAGAAGCACACATACAATTAAAATCAAAAGAAAAATATTAAAAGTTTTTTAAAAGATTTTTTAAATGAATTAAAAAGGAAATTAGATGAAAAATTCAAAACACACTTCAAATGATCAAATAAATGACCAAAAAAATTATGAAAATTCGGGAAAACCATGAGAAACAAGATCTCAAAAGTTGGATATACAATGCATGGTTCTATAGAGTTTCACACCCTATCATGACGTCAGACGCTCCCGGAAGATCACCGAGGTCAACTAACCAGAAGGTACTTGAGGCTCAGGAAGACCACATCGAGAGTGTGATTGAGAGTGTGATTGTGGTCTATCGGCGTGTTGTGGAGATGGGTAGAACGGACATAGAGGCATGACTCTTTGATGATGACACTCTCTGATTGGCTCTCATAGAGAACATGGTTGCCGAGTTACAAAATGTGATGCTGTCAGATGAGGAGAAGGTAGGGGGTTTGACATACCCAATAGTTTATGTATGGTGTGTTTTTTTGAATATTTGGATGTTTTTTTTTGGTATTTTTGGACAAATATTTTGTACAGTGTTGCATACTTGGATTAATGTATGACTTTTTGCATTCGTTTGACTTTAATATAACTTGATTTTACTTTGACTTTACTCTGATTTTACTTAAATATAACTTTGCCTAAAAAATTACGATGTTTGGGACAATGGTGTTGCTCTAAAATGATTCAGGGGTTTTTTGGAGATGCATCTCCCAAATAATTCGCTCTTGCGATTAACACGCTTCCAACACCTTGTAAAGAACGTCAGGAAACATTTCGGAGATACATCTCTAGATACACCTAAATAATATACGAACATGTATCTCTTGACCCTATTTTGTTCAAAATAGGGTGCATCTTAGAAAAGTGCAGTTTGGTGTGATTTTGGTACGTCCAAAGATACAACCCGGACGCATGAAGGACAAATTTGAATTTTCAAGGACGTGGTATGCACATTTAAGGGTGGGTGTAAAGAGTATCCCAAAAGATATGACCTTATCTAGAGGTGTTTGTGGTGCAGTTTGGACGCAAAAGATCATCTGAACCGCAAGAGAAAAGATGTGTGGTTTGATTTGATTTGATTTGATTTGATTGGCTTTTATAAATAGAATCGAACCAACCCAAATCAAACAAATGTGGTTTCGTTCGGTTCGGTTGGTTCAATTTTAAAAAAATAGAATCATACATACCAACAACACATCCCATATCAAACCCAGGCCCAACCACTATTTCAACAACGCATTCAACTACCTCGCCAAGACCGTATACGACCCACCCAGTACCCAGAGATATGCTCCTCTAGATCATTCAGCCAACACAATGAGGCTGGTTCCTCAAGAAGCCAACTAAGTCCCGACTTGGGTCCACAAGATGCAAGTGACCGCCGCGACCCACTAATATCACAAGCCTCTCACCATCGTAGCCCATATGGCTACACAATACCAACTGAAACATTTTTCTTTTATCAAGAAAGTGCAAGTTCCGCCGAGTGCTACGTACCAGAAATCATAACTCCACCTCCTCCCCCACCACCATTTCAAAGCTATGAGGGAATGGGTAACCGACTTTACGATAGTCGGCTTCTGGAACGTTACGGTGGCCTTGACGAATTCCTTGACACCGACCTTATTGATGACACAATTCCAGGCTCATCCACACAGACACAACAAGAACCACAAAGGGGACGGGGTGGGGGTTCCCGTCAACATCTTCAACATGATATACGCAGTCCTAAATGCGGAACCGGCGGACGTTTAGGTCATGGGAGACACTAATCGTTTTTAATTTTCCCTTAATCAATTGTTGTTTCTGTTGTTTTCCAATGTATATGTCGGTTTAAATTGATGAAGTTGTTTGTTTTCCGACTTTTTTTTCACTATCGTTTATTACATATTGCCCTTAAAAAAATAATAATAATAAAATATATATATTGCACATAGGCGTCATTTCAAATGGCTAACCTAATTAGGTTTGCACATTAACGCCATTTAAAATGGTGAATTCACTTAAAAAATCACTGCTTGCGACATTTGGTTTGGCGCATACTCCAGGATATGCTGCCAAATCTAGACACTTTGAGAAATTTTCCCTAGTTTTTTTGGGTAGTTTTTTTTTTAAAACCTGATTATTTAAATTTTTTTCCAAATTTGCTTCTGCATATAAACATTATAAACATTGTTGTTTCAATTCGAATAGGTAACCGACAGTGTGCAGAGTTTCCACCTCAATATGAGATGTATTATACCAACTACCTCCCTGGCTTTATTTGTCTCTTACTCATAACTTTGTATTCATCTCTATACTTTAAACCTGTCCTTTAACATACCAATTGAAATATTCAAATTATAATAATCAGAAGAAAAAACATAGCTAGCTTAATTTGACTCATGTTTTGGACTTTGAATCCCTCTATAAAATTCTAGTTTGCTACTTAATTTTTCTCTTACAAAACATAATCATGAGAAATAGAAACACTGGGATGAAGTTCATCTTCATATTACTCTCAAGTCTTTTACTAGGATGTCTCTTGCTCATGACTGTCCAAAGAGACTCATCAACAAAAACAAGCATCAAGGGACTCAAATTACAACCACAAGATTATAGAGTTAGTATTAACTAGCTTTCCACTTTTTTTTATTGTTTAATATTTCTGACCTGATTTATAAATCCAAACAAACAGAAGCAAATGGTACTCAAGGCAAAGGCATCTTCGAAAACAACAAGTTTATAAGTCAAAGTAATAGTCCCAACACAGACACCACCAAGTGTTCAAAACATTGTGATGATGTCCCAGTTTATAAGGACAGTTCAGAGAGATCATCAAGTTCTGAACAACAAATTTTCAAAAAACCTCAAGATATTGATCATACTGCAAAAGAGATTGAAAACCAGTTTTATAAGGATTGTCATAATAAGGGAAATCCAGTCCCAAAATCTCCATGATAATGAGTCTATGTCTTTACCTTATTTCACATAAAAGGTTCAGAACCTCTGAGGCACCGCCACCTCTGAAAATATGAGTGTTTGTCCCTGTGAAACTCTAACACCGATGTGTCAATGCCGATGTCTGGTGTATGTGCTTCATAGTTCAGAACTCACTCACTACTTGACAATTTCTTTTACAAACTATATGTATAGTGTGTGACACATTGCACAAGCCTTTAATACATTGTTTCAAACCATATTTCATTTATAATAATGCTTCTAAAACTTGCATGAGGTTCCAAGCCTCTGTCTCTGCCTCTTCATCTTCTTTTCTTTACTATTAACAAAAGCTGGGATTAATAACCTTTGAAAATTCTCAAGAAACTGGTTCCACTTCTCTTCATCCATATCTGTCAGCTTCACAAAACTTGAATTTGTCACCAAATCATTCACACTATTATCTCCAGAAGAACTCGCAACCGAAGAACTCGCAGTCGAAGAGCCGCTTCTTTGTTTCTCACCCAAAAACTGATAAGATTTTTCATTGATAGCCGCATTTTTCACCAACACAGATAGCTTTGAAATATCGCCTTCTTCCTCCTCCATTACACTCTCTTCTAGTTTAGAAAGTTTAGTTCTACAGTTTCCGTTTTTCATTCGGAATTGAGATGGTAATAACACTGATGTTGGATTCTCTTCTATATTTAAGACAAAATCAGAATCCAGATCCTCGCAATCTAACTGAAAAAGGGTCGCATCTTTGTCTCCTACTTTTGTCTCAAAAGATGATAAACCTTCATGATCTAATAGCTTCTTCGCCTCAATACATATAAGCTCAAGCTCACTAGGTTCTTCATCGTGACAGTGAAATTCTCTACTCATCATATCGCCGATCTCAGCTAGACAAAGACCAAAGGCTGCTGCTTCTTTGAGGAACAAAGTACAAAGAATCAAAACTCGCAAGCATGCTTCTCGAATCATTGGAAGCTCCATTCTAAGCATTTCTGAATCACGAAATGGATCTAGTCGAGATATGTACTTCAGCTCATCATCAGAGAAAGGAATTGAAGCTTGAGGCCAATGGATCCATTCAAAATAAGGATCTTCCAAGTTTTCAGGTAGACAAAGTCCATGATCGATAGGAAAAAGTTCGACCCGGTCAAACCTTCCAAGCCCATCAAGCTTCTTGACAAGAAGATTTCCTGCGTGTCTGTCTGTATTTAAGATGCGTACATCTAAAATTCCGATTCTATGAACAGAAGCAACAGGAAAACTAGAAGTTCCATGATCACTTGCATCAAAATCATGAGGAATGTAATGTTGGAGTGACGCAATCTTGCTTATTTGCTTCTTGTTAAGACGCATATTACCATTGACCCTGTCGTTAACATTAAAAATAGTGTGTGTAACCTTCACAAGTGCAGTAGAAGGCACATTCGCGAAATGATCATGATCAAGAAGGTAAGCTGCAACTTCTCTGAATCCCGTCTCTCCAACCCTCACCGACCTTTTCAAACCTGGTTGTCCGAGAGCTTTACCGACAAAACCTTTCGGATTGTTTGGTGCATAAGGTTCCTCATCAGTTGGTTTCACAATTGCGACGTTTTCACCATAAATGTTTCTAAAATAATACGCACCTCCTAATCCACTCTGAATAGGAATTGGTTCGACGCCACCTTTTATTGCCATCATAATATCCTTAACCAATTGTTTAGTTCCAGATAACATATCCGAGCGGCCTATAATCTCAATCGGTCCACTCTGATCCCTATGTTGAAGATCCCTACCGGTCGGTGAAAGGCACGGGGTAGATGAACTTCTATGTAAAAAGTTCCTGGTGAGAAGAAGTGGAGAATCATTTCTAACTACACTCAGATCATTTTTCAAGACTGTGTCGCCACATATAAGTGAACTTTCCTCAGTCGGGACATTGAATGCTACCTGTAACTTCCTCTTCACAGTGTGCGCATTGTCACTCCTTTCTAATTCCATGCCAAGAACACAACCGGTTTCTGTCTGAACAAAGACACGTCTTCTACCTGAAGGCCTTCTTTCCATTTTCTTATTCCTGGAACATTCGCTAGGAGGTCCTTTGAAGGTTGCAGCTGCCATCTCGTCATGTAAACAGGTATCCAAATCAGGATACATGTAAGGAAAACGAAAAGGAGCAAACTCGAATGCTAGACGCAGAGTGTTCTTTTTCTCTCGAGCAAACGCCAAACTCGGAAGCAGGCACTTGAGAAGAGTCTTTTGCATGAACAATCATAGCCAACTCTACAAAATCCGAAACTCAGATGCTGGCACTTGAGAAGAGACTTGTGCACGAACAATCATAGCCAACTCTACAAAATTCGAAACTCCAAAGGTTCTTACAAAAAAACTGGAAACTCGGAACAGGATGCCGCTCAACAGAACCGCTACATCGGAGATGTCACCTGACAACAAGAAGAAGCTAAAATAAATTAATCAAAATTCATGAAATGTTCATATTAAGAAATAAAAACCATAAGTGTTAAGCCAAGCATACTTCCAAATGCAAATTAAATTCACTAAAACAACCTTGCTACCCTTAAAAATTTAAGGGTAATATCATTTACAGCTGAGACGGCCGGAGCTGCCACATTAGAGCGGCATTGTTCCGAATCCAATCTCATTATCGCAGTCATTCCAGCCGAGTCACCCATCTGTGACCGGACAGCATAGCCTGACGCAATTTTCTTGGTTTTGCTGTTCTGTACCGAGATAACGGCCGAAACTGCCGAGTTTGATAACATAGTACCAAACCAGTTCTAGTAATAATAGAAAGAAAAAGAATTTAATGTATATTACCTCCAACAGTGCAATATATAGAGTATACAATGAGTAGTATCATACCTTAGTTAAGTTACTCCTAACAAATGAAATCAGTGTTAATCAGAGACTGTGGCATCAGATTAGTGTTAGTTTGTTGAAAAGAAAAAGATGCAAATGATATTTAAAATACAATTCAGAGGTAAATGATTGAATTAGAACTGTTAATAAGAAAGCATGATGTAATTTGTATATCAATAACAGTGTTTATAAAAAGGGTCCAAGACCAATAATTTCTTTCATTTTTCTCACTCAATCTAATCCCAACCACGTCATGAAATGAGTATTTATTCTAACTTACCTTTCATATATGACAAATCAGCCCAAAAGTAAATGGTTTTTTAAACCATTGTTCAAACTCATCATCAATTATCTAATAAACAAAATTCTATCTTTCCTAACTACTCAAGTAAAGACAAACCGACTCCTACACATAAATCCTATCAGCTGAATCATTTCAATGTCAAGGTTTTCAAGACCACAATAAATTGATGGTGAATAATAGACTTCAATCTAATTGTACCTATATAAGTGTCTTTTTTATTAAAATTTGTTTCTGATGAGGAAATTAGATATTTGAATTTTTTTTTTTATGATATTTGTGAATTAATGGGATGATAAAAATTACTATTGTGATTATATAATACTACAAAATATATAATGTTAGAATATATCAAACTAAGAAAATAAAGATAAGAGCAAGTAGATGATATATCTTATATTTCTCAGAAATAGCATTTACATGAAGGAAAAGGGTTATTTATACCACTAGAGATATACTATTATTACATAAATGTAATAATTTACTTATCCTATTATTAAACTTAACTCATTTATCATTTCTATTTATAATAAAGACTAATTCTTAGTAAATAACAATTATTACATTTATGTAATAATAGTAATTTTAGTAGTATAAATATCCCTTAAATGATGTAAATGTGCATCATTTTTTTAGAAATATAAATTATATCATCCTCCTTTCTCCTCTCTTTATTTCTTTAATTTGATGATATTTTCAATATTATATATTTTGTAATATTATATAATTAAAATAATTATATCATCCTATTAGTTCCTATATATCATTAAAAAATATTTAAATGTTTGATTTTCTCATCAAAATACATATTTAGTTTTTTTTAGTTTTCCATATGTATCTCCACTAGATATAATATAATTAAAAAAAATAGAGATCCATATTACATAAACAAAGAACTTGTAACTTTTTTTTAACTATATTTGATGCAGAAACTAATTTTAGTATTGGACAAAACATAACTAAAGGATTGGACAAAAACATGAATTCTAGTCCACAACTAAACCATGAAACAACTTTTTATCTCAAGCTCAAATTATCAAAAGAAATATATCAAAATACAATATTACACTCCCTCTTTCTTATTATTTAATATTTTAATTCATAAATGTAATATTAATGTTTTATATATAAATAAAGAATATTATAATTAAAATTATATTTTTATTTGCTTCATCGACATATCAAACAAAGTAGAAAAAAAATATCTATTTATCATTTTTCTTCTCTTTATATTATTTATTATTTTCATTCATAAATATTAATATTTATATATCAATAAAAAATATTATAATAAAAATTATATTATTATGTCTACTGCATAAACATATTAAAAAGACACATTTTTCTTTCTTCTTATTATTTAATATTTTATCCATAAATATTAATATTTTATATATCAATAAATAATAGTATAGTAAAAATTATATAATTTTGTTTGGTGCATAGCATGGTAATCAAAACTGGATCAGACCAGGAACCAAAACCCTAACCGATTTATTTGGACCTAAAAACCGACATGCGGAAGAACCGAGATTTAAATCGGAAAACCGCTCAAAAATTGAAAAACCGGCAATTTAGACGATTTTTAGGGTTAGACCGGATTTTGCTTTTGATTTATAAAAATATGATTAAAAAAATTTGTTTTGAATCAAAATAATGCATGATTTAATTTTCTTTTTCTTTCTCCAATCACTCTAATACATTATTTTAAATTATTTTGTTATTCTCTATTCATTTGATGAATGAGAGTGGATTTTATATAATAATATATAATAGATAAATACGATAAAATGCAGTTTAACGCATAGAAAATGACCAAACAATATCGTAAATAAACAATTTATAAAATTATTATATTATTAATTATTATTATATTATTATTATCATATTAAAATGAAAGTTTTCAAATTATCTATCTAACCCATTAAAAATATAAAAAACTATATAAAATATTTATAAAAGACCTATTAAGTATAAATTATTAAGAAATTATCAATAAATTATTTTATTTTGTAAAAAATATAATTTGCATTATTATTCTTATATATAACAAAAAATATTTATTTATATATAATCGGTTCATCCACGATCGAACTTAAAACCCTGACCTCATAAGTACACCGGTTTGATGTGTGGTCCAATCTTAATTACTATATAGACATATCAAGCAAAATCGGAAAAAAAAATTATCAAGTACTTTATTCATCAAACACAATACAATACAAAAAGTTGTCTTGTAATATTTTATACTATTATAGACTAACATATTTTTAAATTAATGAGATGACATGACAAAATGATATATTTTTATTGGATGATATTCTAAAACTTTTTTTTATGGTGTAAAATTTTTTTACATATCTCCATTAAACTCTAATAATAATAATAACAATAATAATAATAATAATAATAATAATAATAATAATAATAAATTAAATCAAAACAAATAACAATCATAATAATTAATTGAGTAAATGCAATCGGAAAATAACCTCACCTGCTTCAGCCTCCTGAAAGAACAAACATGCCGCAAATTTCACCACCAAAAGCTTCAGCCATCGTTAACTTTACCTTCTCAACAATATCAGCAAAACGAAAAATCAGAAACAAATCTTCAATTCCAATTCACGAAAATACAAAACGAAGAACACAAAAATTCAAATTCAAATAATTCCAATCGTAAAACGAAAACAAATCGATCCAGTGCGAAATTCAGATTTGAAGTTAATCTAAAAACCTACACATATGGCATGATTTAAAGATTGAATTACGAAAGTGTAAAAACCTCGTCAGCGAGAAGGTTCTGCGGCGCGTTGAGAGGAGGCTCCGCCGTGAGAGGCGGAGGAGAGATCCGATGAGAGATCAGTTCAGCTTACTTCTACAGATTTTTTTGTTTTTACATGATTTCAAGGTTTAACCAGATTCTTGTATTCTTATAGAATTTTAAATTTTAAAGTAAAGAAATCAATATTTTTTTTATCTCATAATTTATTTTTTATTTCTTTGGAAAATTAGTGGAATATGCTTCAAGAAAGTTTGAATATGTGGGCCAGTTAAAAATGAGAGTTTGGACACGCGGGGGTGAAGGGCCCACAGTATTGAACGTGGCAGTATTTGAGATGGATATGTCATTTCATCTTTTAGTTTTTCATTTTCCTTCGTTAAGGGAGTTTGATTTTTTTTTTTTTAATCAAAAAGAGCAAAATATTATAAAAAAAAAAGAGAACCAGTTGCACAAGGGGACCAAAACCAAGATCCCTTAACGACAAAATCTAAGTCTAGGGGTACCCGACTTATCTAACAAGTAATCTCTAATAATATTTTGAGGAATTTGAGTGAACCAAGTCGTAGCTTTAGAATGTAAACCATAACTCGCCAGATAATCTGCACAAAAATTAACTTCACGATAGTTGTGGGTGATCCTAAAATCACGATAGTGGTTGGACAAGAGCCGGATTAGATTGGTAGGAAATAATAGTGACTGAAGTTATGATGGGATACAATAATTTTCCAACAAATTTGTTAATTTTTTTATAGTGAGAATTTAGATTGATGGTGCAAACAAAATGAAAGAGATGTGAGTGAATATGTGATTGAAAATTTTTAACTTTTTTTTTAAAATCAAATAGAAGTTTAGCGTGCAATCTTCAAAGAATCAAATAAAAATATCAAAAAACATTGGAGATGAAAGGAAATGAATTTGTTGTAGTTTCTTTTTCAAAATTATTTGCCGTGACAACTTGGATGAATAGTTCAAGTGAAACATTATAATAAGATGCGATGATTGAGAAGGTTTTTTGCACTCTTACTCTCCAATATGACATGGTTTTGGTGATAATTGAGGAGACAAAATATTTTAGCAATATGAAGATGAAATAGTTCTAGGAACACTTGAAGCTCAAGAGCTTAGAGTGAATCAAAGAGAAAGTGAAAAGGATGTTAAACAGGTTTTGTTGGCTCAAACTAAGAAAGAAACTTTTGAATAAAGAAAGAAAAAATATAAGAAAGATACTAAAGAGTGTAAAAGAAAAGACAAGAATTGGTGTAAAACCTGAATCTTCAAGAAAAATAGGAGGATTCATGAAGAATCATAGCAAGAAGAAAAGTTATGATAAGAAAAAGATCAAATGCTTCAATCGTGAGAAGTATGGACATTATGCATCTAAATGTTGGTTTGGCAAAGAAAAATATACACTGATTAAAGAAGAAGCAGATATGGTTCAGAAAGATTTGGATTCAGACCATGTCTTATTGATGGTAACAACAACTAGTACTGAGAGTTGCGATTCAAAAGCATGGTTCATAAATATTGGTTGCTCAAATCATATGACATCACATAGAGATTGGCTGAAAGATTTGGCTATAAGCCATGTTAACTAGAGTGAAGCTGGTAGACCATAGACCTTGACAATGGAAGAAATGGGAAAGATTGTTTTCATGAAAGAAGATGGAAAATGAAAATCATTGAAGAAGTGTTATATGTCCCTAGTATTTTATTTAATTTATATAGTGTTTGCCAACTTATGAAATATGTTTTTCAGTTACTGAAGAATAATGTATTATAATTTTTTGGGTTAAATATGTTTGTGGTCTCTATAAATATTTCAACTTTTGCTTTTAGTCCTTCTAAAATTTTCCGTCCTTGATTTTAGTCCCTGCCGTCTATTTGGTCTAACGGAAACTGATGTAACATGACACGTCACTGAAAGTCAACACTATAGAAAACGAGACAGATTGTGGGAGTTTGAAACCCCCTTTAAATAACTGAAAAATAATTTTAAAAAATAGTCTTCTTCCTCCTATTCCCCTCTCTTCCTCAATCAAAATCATCTTCTTCCTCTTCTCTCTTCAACTTTCTCACTATAAATATAAATTTTAGAATTCTTTGAATATGAATGGAAATATTCTTTTAGAAGCTATTTATATGCATGCAATATCACTGAAATGTATTCTTTCAGCAATATTACTGAAATGTATCACTGAGATGCATGCAATATTAAAGTTAATAAAGGGAAAAGGTCTACTTAGAAATTCCAACCAAAAAAGATACAAAATAATATTGCTAAAATCATGATTGCTCATCATCTAGCAAACCTTCTAAGCCTTAATTTGTAATTTTCAATAGCTTAGTTATGAAAGATCCTATGCAAGCACAGACAAGCATAACAAAAATATGTTGTACTCCTTTGATGTTTATAAACATTTTAGTAGTAAGCTAACATTAATATTCCCAAACTAAAGGTCATAATTTTATCACATTAAATTTCATTTGCAAAGCATCTCCGTCTACAACATAAAAAAAGATCTTTTGTCACTTTTATCACATTTATACCATGATAGAAATGGTAATGGGTGTCTCTTCTGTCTCTTTTCTCTCCGACGAGTGTAATCGCAGCGCTTCCTCGGTCTCGCTCTGTCTGACTTACAAAGCATGATTCAATTTTTATGTGGATGTAGGTTGGTCTTCTATTTTTCATTAATAGCTTATGGGTTGTGTTGCCATTTTATAAATTAATATTCACTTTCCTCAAGAGGCAACTATGTTGGAGAAAGAAAGATGTTCTGGAATGTATAGGCTTTCATATACTTCATATCAAGGGTCATAGTTGACCCTTCCGGTGGAACTTATCCTTCCAATCATATACCTTATTATAATATATTTTATGATTTATGACAGGGTTAAAACTTAATGTGATCAACTTCTTATACACTTTTTTTAGTACATTTCCATCAACTACTACATATACAAGTTGTTTTTAGAATCTTAGTATGACATTAATGAAACCTACCCATGTTCTAATGGGAAGTGTTTGATTTCAAAGTTTACATTGATAAAGAAAATGAGTAAGTTAAAAAGTGAAAATATAAGCATCTCCCATCAGAGAATGATATTGTGCTCAACTATTACAATATAACATATTTGAGTTTACTTTATATTTCTTAGATTTGAGTTTACTTTCTATTTCTTTGAGGCATTTTTTCAAACAGTTCATGTTCACTTGTAAACCAAGACAAGCAAAAAGAGAAATTCACGGAGAGAATGCAAAGAACCTTTCCATTCACATTCAAAGAATTCTAAAATCTAAATTTATGGTGAGAAAGTTGAAGAGAGAAGCGGAAGAAGATGATTTGGGTGGTGGAAGAGAGGGGAAGAGGGGGGAAGAAGACTCTTTTTCTTTTCTTTTTTAATTATATTTCAGTTATATAAAGGAGGTTTCAAACCCCCGTAATTTGTCTCCTTTTTTGTAGTGTTGACTTTAAGTGACGTAGTGTGCCATGTGGCATGCCACGTCAACTTCCGTTAGACCAAATAGACGGCAAAGATTGAAATTGGGGACGGAAGATTTTAGGAGGACCAATGTTTGAAGGAAAATTTTAGAAGGACTAAAAGCTGGAATATTTATAGGGACAACAAACATATTTAACCCTAATATTTTTATATTAATCAATTATTGGTGTTGAATTCACCATTTACAACAAATAGAACATTTCAAACATCCATGAGAGCATTTGATATGAAGTTTTTCTATGCAAAAATGTCCACTCAAGATAGTTTATTATGGCATCTCAGATTTGGCCATTTAAATTTCAGGAGTCTTGCTCAATTAGTTGATAAGGAACAGGTGTTAGGTATATGCCTAAAATAACCTCGCCTGAAAAGGCTTGTGAAATTTGTCTGGTTGGAAAGCATCCTAGGAATTCCTTTGAGTCAATTGTAGCACGTAAATCAATTGGTTTTATATACTCAACCCGCTACGGTGTCCTTCTTCAAGAATACTCTTTCTAAGTTCGGTAACATCAGGAACATAAACTCGATCACCAAACCTCACAATACCATTCTTGTCAATTCTGAAATTATCTCCTTTACCTTGGTTAATCAAAGTCAATCTATCCACTAACTTGACATCAGTTTTCTGACCCGCTCTAACTCATCAAGGATACCACTTGTTAGTTTCAGCATACCCAATTTAACACTATCAGAAGTACCTTCACATATCAAACTCAAATCTCTGAATTGTTCAATTAAATCCAATTCTCTCACCATTAGCATAGACATGTGTAAAGACTTCCTACTCAAAGCATCAGCAACCATGTTCGCCTTACCCGGATGGTAATTCAGCCCAAAATCATAATCTTTAAGAAATTCTAACCATCTCCTTTGCTTCATATTGAGCTCTTTCTGATCAAAGAGGTACTTCAGACTCTTGTGATCACTGAATACTTCAAACCTCGAACCATACAAATATTGTCTCCATAATTTCAATAGAGTTACAGGGGTTTCAGTTGAAATTAGAGAGCTACAGTTAATATATAATGTTATTTACATTTTTGAATTCGTGATGAAATTCTGAGCCACTTTGATCTTTACATCTTTGTATTTGGTTGATAAATGGAGAAATTCGAATTTGATGTCTCAAGGTTGAAGATGAAGTTGTTTTTGCGCCAAAATTTGAATTTTTGAGTTTGTTTAAAATAGAATGTGTTGAAAGCGTTTTATACATTGGATGTACCACCACCCCATTGGTTAAGAAGGCGCGCTTGCCACCTTTGGGTCTGGGGTTCGAATCCCCCTCGCCCTAGACCCTTTTTGCGCTATTTTACTTTTTCTTGCATTTTTTACTTATTTCACATATAACCAATTGGATGCACATTGTTATCATTAGCGCATGTTATTTTGGCTCAGTGGTATTGTTTTAAGCACGCAACCTTAATGACATGAGATCAACACTCCTTGGCTTCAACAAATTTTTTATCACTTGTTTCTTTGTGTTATTTTCTCTCCTTTAGTTTCTTTTAGGATAACTTAAAGGTGAGAGCATGATAACTTAAAGTCAACCTTATGAGAGAAGGGAAGAGAGAATTTTTAACCAAATATATATTAGGTTCACAAGGGAAGGGAATAAGTTTTAAAACTAATTCATCTTTTAATCCTTAAAATATTATAACAATCATGTTAAATAAAATTTAAAACAAAGTGATATTCACACAAAAAATGAAATTTGTCAATTCATAAACAATATAGATAATCAAACACAAAATATTTAATATTTTAAATACTCTAAAATATATTAAAGCGCAAATAAAATATTGATAAATTTCATACAATCATTATAGATCAGATAAACTATTTTCTCATTTTGATGATCCATCTAGTTCTATAAAAAATTTATAAAACTAAAATCTAGATATGTAACTGATATATTATAATTATATATAGAGATATAATAGAACAACTTATAAAATAATTAAGTTCTTACCAAAAAAATAATAAATAAAATGAATAAAATAAAACACATAAAAACTAAAGAAATATTTGTCATACTAATAAAAAAAATAGAGTTGTTGTAAAAAAAATGAGGAATTTCAATAAAAGGACAAAAGTTAACCTATAATGTTTATTAATCTATTAGGGTTAATAGTGATTTACCCCATGCAATATAGACGTGTTTTGATTTATCCCTCTTTAAAAAAATAATTAAATACTCTCTATAATTTTGGGATACCCCCCTAAGCGTGTAAAAATCGGGTGGTAAATCAATTTTTTTTTACAGGGGGTAATTTTGCGATCGGGAGACAAAAGATTTAGAATTTTAATATTTCAAGAAAGTTTTTAAAAACTTTTTTTTAAAGGGGGTAAATCAAAACACGCCTATATTGCAGGGCTAAATGACTATGAACCCTATTTATTAAAGACAATTTAGAATTTTAATAAAAAAACGAGATTAATTTTATCAATATAACAAAAAATGATTTTATTATAATTCCTCCCCTCCTCTCTAAATCTTCCCGATTTAAAGTGAACAAAAAATTGCTTTAGAAAAGAATTTGTACCTAAAATTCCCTCTTCTCACCTTGTAAAAAATTAAACAAACACATTTAATTTAAAATATTTTCTCTCTCCTCCAAAAACACACTCGTGGTTCTATTATTTAGCAATAGGGATCAATATTGTTGACAAAAAAAATGTAAAAGACTAAAATTCGGTGAACTAAAACTATAAAGTTTAATATATTAAAAAGGGCTATTTACTAATTTTGCAAAGTTTATTGTTTTTTTCTTATTTGAGGATTGCCCATTTTCATTCACAAGAGAAATGACCTAATTTGTTGATGGAGTCATTGGTTTGCAAAATTTGATTATTATGAAATTAATTTGTTTACTCTATTGATCAACCATAAGCATAAAAAGGGTAATCTTTATCTTACCAACTCTCAACATCATTTAGTAAAAACAAAAGAGTATGATAACAAAATAAGAGAATAATTCACAATAAATTAAAAGTTACTTTCTTTCATTTCTCATACATTACTTTGTTTGCATATAACAAAATAGCATTCAAATCAATTTCTAATCTCATTCTCATATAGCATAGTTGCTAAACATAACATCCTATTTAGTCTTTTATCAAATTGTCAAAGAATCTCTTCAATAGTTAAGGTCCCACCAACCTAACCTAAGCCATGGATTCAAATTTAGAATTTGGCTATTTTTTAACCCTTTTGTCTTGAATAACAATGATGAACATTGAACATCATGTATATCTACTTTCTCCATTGCTAAAAAGTCTTCTTTCATTAATCATATAATCAAATCTCAAAATCCCTACTTTTTCTTAACCTTTATTTGATCATTTAACAAGTTACAAATTCCTAAGATGTCTATTTTTAGAAGGCCCCACAAAAAGATAATTAATTTCAAAATAACAAAGTGGTTAACAAATTTCATGTAGGGCTAGAATGACCCCCTCCATAATTAATCTTGATTCACCGACTTCATTGCTAAATCATTGAAATGATCTCATATCAATACAAAAAAGTAAAAATTGAGAGAAGGTAGACAAAATCATAAAATTGGAAATATGAGACTAAAACTAAAATTTTACTTAGAGATTAAAATTTTAATATTTAGACAAAATAAAATATTAAAATTACATTTAGGAAAAAAATGATACTATCATATGTCTATTTTTGTTTGATAAATTAATTTCATTTTTAATTTTAATTTTTATGACTTATTTTTTAATTTTGTGTGTGTATATTCTGTATTTTTTTAAATTCCTTGAATTGTTTTTTAAGAATTTAATTATAGTTAAATTTTTACTACTTAATTTCAAATGTTTTTAGACAGTAAAATAAATAAATTTTATTAAAAATGTTACAATATAAAAATAAATTATTATATTTTTTAGGTTTCTAGAACGTTTTAATAAAGACAAAATTGATTTTTAGTTAAAACAATAAGAATACAAATTAAATAAAAAATAAAAAATTACAAGTTGTATAACTATTTCAAAAAATATTTAAAAAGATTAAAAATACCCGACAAAAAATTGAAAACTTGTGCTAAAACTGTATTAAACCTAAAGAAAACTTAAATTCAATTACTTAAGCGTTATTTTTACTATTTTTCAATAAAAAATATGATTAGTGTATAATTTTTTATTATATATATTCAATTTTCTTCTATTTTTGTTCCTTAAACAATATTTAAAAATATTTATCATATTTTTACTATATAAATATCTCATCTTAAATATAATATTTTATTAATGTGAATTTAAAATTTAAAAATAAGATTGATTTTGTCAAATAAAGATACTCTTAGAATATGACTATGTTCGGATACGCGGTGAAAACGTGCGTTTAGCCACAAACATGCGTTAAATCAGAAGCTATAAAATGTAGTTTATCTTTTTTTACAATAGAAAACTCTTCAAACATGCGTCTATGCTAAATGTACGTCCAAACATACACTACGTCTTATCAATTTTTTTAATAAAAAACTTATTTTTTTAAATGACCTGTTTTTATTTTTTAAGATTATATTTATAATTATACATGCAACTATTTACTATTTATTATCAGAAGCATATTCACATTTATTGCCATTTCTTCTGAGATTTGTTTTTGAAAATTGTGTGCAACTATCATCAGTGTGTTAGAAAAACTAAAGAATTAAAAAAGAAATAAGTATATGAATTATATTTACCTGCTTATTTGACATTGGTTTGTACTAACAACCATTAACACAGGGTAGTGCACCTTGCCACCTTTCGCTTCCAAGATGCTCTTCGATCTGACAATTTTTTGGAAAAGCAGAATTGAAAGGAAAAAAACAGTACTCTCTTTATAATCATTTAATTATCTCACCTGAATTAAAAGTCATGTTTTCGAGCTTATAGCTTATGTCTTATGTCTTATAAGCTCATATGATAATTTAGACCCGTTTGATAACGGTCTTTTCATCACGAGCTTATAGCTTATTTTACTAGCTTATAGCTTATTTTCCAAACGCTATTTCAAATAGCGTTTTAACTTATGTCTTATAGCTTACTATTTTTTCTTCCTTTTTTATCCTTATTATTTTAATTAAAATTCATTTTTAACCCTTATAATTTATTTTAATTTAAAATAAAATAATTATGTATTAAAATATATTTTATGTCATTTTACATTTATAAGTTAATTGAACCGCTAATTTTACCAAACACTTCAATTAGCTTATAAGCTATCAGTCTCAACCATCTGCTATAAGCTATAAACCATCAGTCATCAGCCATCAGTCATAAACTATAAGCTATCAGCTAACTTATCAGTCAACCGTTGTTTTTATCAAACAGATCCTAACAATTTTTTTAAAGTCAAATATCAAAGACCAATAATATATTAAAAAGGAAATAACACATATAAAAACGGAAGGAAAGAGACCAAAACTAAAACCCTTAAAAAAATTTATATCTACAACACATGATATCACACATATTGTTTAAGAAATATATCCTATAAAATTATAGAGATGTTCAAACCAAAGCTAAAACCTTAAGAAATCTTATATTACAACAAGGGATGCTATGCATATTCCTTAAGAAGTCTACCATAATAAGATTATGGAGATGTTTAAACCAAGTGAAGGCCCTATGATTGGAGCCAAAATTAACAAGTTTCTCAGCACGAGAATTCCCTTATCTAAATATGTAAGATACCGTAAATTGTATTGATTGAGTTATCTTGATGCAATTTAGCCATATAACTTTAAGGTGTCAAGTGACAAAGTTGTGATTAGAGAAAACTTAGAACTACAAGCAAGCAGTCGGATTCAGGCCAAGAATAAGACTAGTTGTTTTTAAAAGCAAACTCCACAACCATCGTTGCTCTAATAAATTCAGAATAAAGAGCGTTGCCATTGTTAATAAAATTGGAGAAATTTCCCACATGTTCACTCATAGAGTTTCAAAAAAGGCCTCCTCAAGCAGCAAGAGAAGGGGTCCCAAACGCCATGTCACCCGCCATTTCAAAAAGAGGACATTGTCAAAGCACATAAGCCATTATGACGATCAGAAGGGTGCACTTTAATTTAGAAAGCTTTATTAATGGAAAATCCAAACATTGAGGTGCTTGTGTTAGGAGATAAAATACTACTGACCATGTTATGGATTATGGAGTCTCTGCAAGCATTCCAAGTAGTCTTGATGCTCTAAATTTTAGAATTATTCCTAGCAAACCAAATTTCATTGATGATGTGGATGATGGCAATATATATCACAACTTTGGCAGTTCCCGGACCAAGGCATAATGTTCCAAGAGTTTTCCAAGGAAGATTTCCGAAAATGATTATTGATAATAAAAGCAAACCAGGACCACTGATGGGAAGGAAGCTGCAATCAAACATGATATGATGAGTTTGCATCAAATGTTGCAGGTGGAAGAAAGATGACAATCTCTAACAACTAAATTTTCATTAGTTGTGAGCTTATTTTGAAGGTACCTCCAAAAGTGGAAAGACTTAGAAGGAAGGACACTAGGTTTCAAACCTGTTTGCACCAAGGAAAATGTTGGCTAGATTTAACAAAGAATTTGTAAGCTTCCTCCAAGATCAAGCAAGCAGTCTCAGCATGTCTCCAACATTTAGAGTCTTCTATGATCTCAACATGAATGTGACACATATTGATGATATCAAGAGCGTGAGCCTAAAACTTTGTCTCGCATTAAAAGTGAGGATGAGACGGGGGAGTCTCGCACTAAAAGCGAGGATGGGAGGGGGAGGGGTAATGTACATTTTAGGTCTAAAATTACAAAAATTCATTTAAATGTATATGCTCGCAAAAATCCGTGAAAAAAATACAACAAGACGAGACATACATATTAGAAGGTATGACCCTAAATCTTTGACCGGCCTCATACTAAAGTACAGACAAAACGAATATGTTCAACGATTCAAACCCGTTTTATCACCCCTAATTTTAATCAACTATGTTTTATCATCATAAGTTGAAAACAGATTGAGTATAATTTGAAAATAAATAATTAAAATTATATTAAAACCAACAATACAATCTTTTTGATCCATTATTTTTTACAATTGCGCTTATAAGTCGTGTTGAGTATCAACTACAATATTTGGTCCATTTCAAAATTAATTTGTTTAAAATTTTATACACATTAAATAATATAAAAAAGTAAAAAAGAATAGTAAATTATTTTAAATCACAAGATTAATCACTTAATTTAAATTAAATAGTTTTAATCTCTCCCGTTTTTTCTGAAAATTAATAAATTATTTATTTTTTAACTTTTATTTTTATCTATTAAATTTCAAAAAATGTAATTAAATAAATTATTATTGTACTATTAGATGCAAGGTGGTGTTAATGTAAATTTTAGCGGCAGACTGAGTTTAACTTCTATTAGTATATTAATATCAAACAACGATTATTAATTGGTTTGGTGGTGATTGACGATGAATTCAATAAGAAAAATCAAGCTCTATTCCTACAATTGTGAATGAGAGAGAGTTTAAATCATTTGATGACATAATTGACCTCTAAACTAAATTAATCGATTGAGTGCGCTGAATATTATGTTGAAAAATAAAAAAGAAAAACCAAAAAATTATATTAAAAAAAATCAAAAATAAAAAAATACAAAAGACATAGGATATCTACCAAGAGTACACAAAATATAAAATGACCCTCCTCCTAAATCTTGTTCCAACTCAAACAAACAAAAAACAGCACACACATACAGTCTTCTCTCTCTTGTCTTTGTGAACAACATTGTATACAAAAAATCAAAAACATGCTTTAACACGTGCTTCTCAATCTCACTCATTACTTTCCTAGACTTTTCCATTGACTCTTTCTTCTTCTTTCTCATCACTTCTCAACAAACAAACTTCTCAAGAGAGAGAGAGATTTTTGTTTCCATAATTTTTTTCCAATGAAAGGGGAAACAAAAATGAAGTCAAAAATGAAATGGGTTGGCTTAATTGGAATTGTTCTTTCAGCTTTTTCAATCTTCATTCACTTTCTTCTAGCTAGATTCACTCAACTTGGTGTTTCTGATTATCAATCTTCTGTTACTATCTTCTCCTGGAGACCCATCTTTGATCAACCAGATTTTTCCACCAATGTAAGCATAAAGATCTCACCTTTTTCATTTTTTTTTCATCACCCCATTTTTTGTTTTTGATTTCTCTATCTTAAAGTTAGATTTTTTTCCTCAAACAAATCCCTTTTTTTAAGGGTTCATAAATTTGACTTTTTTGTTGTATCATTATTGTACTCTCAGAAAATGACAAAGATGTTGCATTCAGTGGTGTTTGAGTTCTTATAGAATGTTATTGGTCAAATGATGTTTTTTTTTTTTTGTTATTGTTTTTGTTTTTCTGTGTTTATGATAATAAGCACATCATTGACATTGTTCATTGGTTTTGGATCTGTTGTTTCCAATGTCTTTGGAGTTTTTAAGGTAACGAGATTTTAGACACTGTTTTTGTGTATTTTAAGGTTTTTTTTTTTTATTTTTAATGTTTGTGATGCAGGGAGGTTCATATAGAAGATTATGGGGGCAAGTAAAGCTTTTTGAATCTTTGTATCCAGATTCAGTTCCAAGAGGGGATTATCCTGGTAAGTTCAACTTTTCATTTTTGGTGCTTTACTTTACTCTTTATTCTACTGTTTCAAATTTAGTATGTGTTTGGTTCTGCGGCGAAAAAAATTGATTTTGAATCAAATGATTCATTTTAGTGCTTTACTTTTTATTCTACTGCTTCAAAGTTCAAACATTGTATGCATTTGGAAATGATTTTGGCAAAAAGTTAAATGAATGTAAAGTGACTTATGTTTGGATACCGAAGATGCAGACACTACACTGACACATTGACACTGATAATAATTTGAGGAAATAAAGGTGATTGAATATAACAACATGTGTCGGTTTTCTATATAACATCATTTTTCTTGACAGAACATGGTTCGCAAACAAACGGGTTTATTTTTGTTCGGATACAAGGTGGTTTTCACGAGATCAGGAATTCGGTGAGGTTACTGTTTCTGGTTATGTATCGTATTATATATTTATCTGACATTCATTCAACTCAATGTGTTTTGTTGTCTGTTTCCTTTTCAGATATGTGATGTGGTTGTGATTGCTCGACTTCTTAATGCTACATTAGCGATGCCTGAAATCCAATCAACAACCAGCAGCAAGGGAATAAGGTTTGTCATATCTTCTTTCACAGAATAGTATAAGCTTAGATTAAACTCGGGTTCTGTTTGGATAAACAGTTTAATTAATCGCTTATAGCCTAAGCGCTTATCATATAAGCTCTGTAGCACCGACACCTCTGAAAAAAGGCGTGTCATTGTCCGTGTCGGTTGTGATTACGATCAATTTATTCATTTTTTCAAATTTTTACTAGTGTCGACGTGTCAGTGTCGTGGCTGGTTCATAGCATATAAGTGCTTATGTATAAGCTATATCTATAAAAAAAAACTAATATAAAGTCAATCCAAACAGACTCTCGATCTTATATAACCTATATTTACTATTTCTTTTTACCACTATTTCTATGCAGCTCTCAGTTCAAGAGTTTTGCGTACCTATACAACGAGGACCAATTTATAGTCTCATTAGCGAAAGACGTCAAAATCGTGAGAACTCTTCCAAAATATCTAAAAGGTGCAAGGAGAAAAAAGGAGATTCCGGTGTTTAAAGTGCCGTATTCGGCATCACCTTTTTATTACTTGCATCACGTTCTCCCGATATTAAAGAAGCATTCAGTGGTTGAACTAGTTGTTTCCAACGGTGGATGCTTGCAGGTAACGACAATTTTCGAATCATGCATTAGGCTCGTAATTTTTGCTTACCAAAGTTCATGTTCAGAAGTTGATTTTTTTTTCGCTTTCTTCTCTCTCAGGCCATTCTTCCTCCCGATTTCGAAGAATATCAAAGGCTGAGGTGCCGAGTTTCTTTTCAAGCTCTTCAGTTCCGACAGGAAGTCCAAGAACTGTCCGCTAAGATTTTGCAGAGGCAAGAAAAACTTAATTCTCGTGGCTTTTTCTGTCTGTTTTTTCGTCTCTTTCATAGTCTTTTCCTGTTCTTTTTGTTTCTGAATATTTCCCGATATAATTATAGGTTACGAGCTCCCAGTCGTCCGTTCATTGCCTTTGATCCTGGCATGACGAGAGAGTCTTTAGCTTATCATGGTTGTGCCGAACTATTCCAGGTATATAAATCAATCTTATAACAAACAGGCCCTTAACCTCTCGAGCCTTACATATTCGAACTTTGACGACGACCTTTAATTCTTCACTAGGATGTACATAATGAACTCATTCAACACAAGAGATCTTGGATGATAAAACGCGGGATTGTCAAAGGGAAGCTTTTAGTCAACTCGGCCGAAGCAAGATTGAACGGATCGTGTCCTTTAATGCCGGAAGAGGTGAGAGAATATGTTTAAACTTTTGACAAGGCTAATTTTTCAGGGTCAGTGAATTGGTCGGAACGATTCTTCAAACATCGGTAATTAACCGCCGTTGCAATATATCCTAGTTGTACATATTGGTACTGTTTGGATAAACAACTTAATTAGAGTATTAGACACGGATAGCATGAATGCTTATTATATTAGTCGTTACGTATAAAAGTTGTTTTCATAATTCTGATCTTTTGTAGATTGGTATTCTTCTACGTGCCTATGGATACACGAAGGATGCGATTATATATGTATCGGGAGGAGAAGTCTTTGGTGGTCAAAGAACATTGATTCCTCTTCACGCGATGTTTGAAAACGTTGTTGATAGAACATCTCTTAGTACACCTTGGGAGATGATTCGAATCTACGGACAAGAGGTTAACCTCGTTAATCCTCCTCCAAGCCCACCGCCTTTCGAAGAAGTTAAAAAGCGTGCAGCTTGGAAGAACGCAGGCCCTCGTCCTCGTCCACTTCCTCCCCCTCCAGCAAAGCCGAAATCGTATAACATAGAGGGTTGGTGGGGTTGGGTAGCCGAGAGTGATAACGAACCAGATAGTACCGTTATGGAACTGAGAACCAATGCTCATAAGTTACTATGGGAAGCTATTGATTATGTGGTTTGTGTTGAAGCCGATGTGTTCATCCCTGGATTTGATCGTGATGGGAAGGGGCATTCGAATTTCGCTAGCTTGGTGATGGGGCATAGGCTATATCAGTCGGCTGCGTCAAAGACTTTTCGACCCGACAGGTAAATAACTATCTTGATCTTGATCTATGTTTCTATGTATTATGAGTTCAATTTGTTATTTTAAAACATTGCAATAATTTTTCTGCCGATGCAGAAAAGAAGCTGCCAAATTTGTAGACGAGATTCGCGACCACATGTATCAAGCGAATCGTACATGGCTAAGATCGGTTCGAAGGCATTTGAGAAAAACATTACTTGACGGAATAATCGAAGCATCGAGTAAATCAAAACCGTTGTCCTTTCTCTCTCATCCAATCCCCGAATGTTCTTGTTTGCGGCATGACTCCTCTGAAGTATCGAAGAATTCTTCTAGTCCTTTATCTTCGCAAGTATGGAAAACTCTTGGTGTTTCTCACAAGTGTCCTGCATGGATGGACACGACTAGTCCGGTTTCTCAATCAAAAGATAAGGAAAACGAAGATGACGGCGATGACGATGATTCTGTATCTGGTTTATTCTTTAAACAAAGTGGTGGAAATAATGAAGGCGAAGGAGGTGAAGTTAATACTAAAGACGAAAATCAATTCGAGGATCAAGAAGAGCTTGAGGGTGGCGAAAGGTGATATCCAATATATGCGATGAAGGTTCATCTGACGATTGAAAATGGATTCACATTCTCCGAATTCATGTACATAATTGGTTGTTTCTTCAAACTTCCGCAAACCGGATTTAGTTGAGGAAAGGAGAAAAACCTTGCTCAGGAACATGGTTTTAAATTGCGCTGCAAATTTTTACATTGCGGCAAATGGCGATAACGTTTGACTGATGCAGAGGGCACAATTGCTGTTACCGACTGCAATTTAAAACCTTGCAGAATATATAACATAGGTGTTTACTCTACATGCTAATTTGTTGACAAGATATCAATTTTGGTGTTACTTTGGATGATCCTCCTAGTTAATATTAGGTTTAAGTTCAGTTTGGATTTATTGGGTGGGTGGATTTTATTGATGTAGCACTGAGAACTTAACTCCATTTTTGTATCTGATATGAGTAGTAATTCTAATTTACCCATATTCATATTTTTCATTGTGAACATAGATTCTACCATACATACTTGTGTTATAAATTGCAATGCCATAAATTGCAAATAAGTTATTTATCCAAACAGAGCCTAACTGCATATGTTTGAATGGATACACCTTCATGTAGCTTCAATGTGAAAGCTTATTTTCACATGTGTCCATTTCTAAACAGATTTGAGACAAATAACCTTCATGACAAGTTTTAGTAACTTCTGAAAATAAATTATTTCGAAGTGGAAAAGCGATTTTTACTCATAAATAAACAAAAAACAGTTTTTGCTTTAGAGATTATTATATCTCATAATCACTTGTATTTTAAATTTAAACAAACATCATGGACAGTTATTATAACAAGATAATATAACAATTATAGATTTTCATAAATTTTCCCAAAATACTTACACAACTGATGGTTTCATAACTCCATATAAGTTGTAAATAAGCTCTTTTATAAGCTTATTTCAAAATGTCATTGTTGAATCATGAAATATACATTTTATCTAGATCTAGCCAGCATGGCAAAAATAACCTGACCTACCCAATCTCAATTTTCCTCACAGCTCAACAAAAAAATAATAACATGAGAAGAATCACTAGCTAGCTTCTCGTCTGAACCTCTTTGGACTTTGTTCAGAATCCTCACTGAAGTAATCACATGTCATTGCTTGATTGCTCATATACTGATTTTCATGACCCTGAAACAAAAAAAAATATATTTATGGTAAGATGATGATGATTCAGGAGAAACGAAACAATATGAGGCCTTGCTAAGGTGCTTCCTTAGAATCAGAATCATAGTCGTCCCAAATTTTTGGAGGTTCTGTATAGGTTAACTGCAGTTTAATTGTGACAAAACAACCATGACAGTATTTAATGAGGTCCAATTTAACCACGGTTTAAAAATTACTAATTTTAGACCCTGCGCAGTAGTTCTCCTTCCAAGCCCACAAAGATGGCCATGTTTAGAATCTCAATAGTTTAAAACTGGACCGAAGTTTGAACCGGTCAGACTTCAAGTCATGGTTTAATTGGTTCAATCAGTTTAACTGTGATTGAACCGGATAAATAGCTTAATTAGTTGTTTATTATGAGTGTGATAAGCACATAAGTTCAATAAGCTATTAGTATTTGTATATGGATAAGCTAACCTTTGAGCCATATTGGCAAGGGGCTGACCCAGTATTTGCTCGTCTACCAACATCAATTTGCACCGAAACACTGGTCTGCAACAAATCTACACCCGAAGATTGCAGCGCTTGGGTGAGAGTACCTAATATTCTGTTTAAACAGACAAAACAACCACTCAACATCCAATTATGGCATGAATAATATGTGCTCATAAAGATTCTTGACTTGAAAAGTTAATTTTCCGAAAAATGTCTTCTTGCACAGCTTATTTTGTAATTTGTATGAAATAGTAGGAATGTTAAAAGAAAACAATGTCAAGTTGTCAACAGCGACAAGATGATTCAGGACATATGATTTGAATGTGGAAAGGAAAATTTTGGCGTATTTTCGATAGAAGAACTTTTCTGACAGATTTCAACAATGAATTTCTTACATCAATAATACATACCGCTATATCAGATAGCAGTGTGGAGTGACAAACCACATAACCCCTGTAAGGGTAGCAGGATAGCAGCTATAGTGAGGACTAGAAAACAATATACAAACAAAACAAAATAAGTACTGAAAAATAGCAAAATACACACAATTAAAGGAGTAATCATACTTAATAGTCAATAATTAAAGGGGTAACAAAATTTTAGTTGTTAATGTCTTTCAAAGAATTCCACTGCCAAGCCATTTCAAGCTTTTATCACCAGTAAGCATAAAATAACCTTTACTCTTGGAGGTTGGTGGTTCAGATGAGGATGTCATTGTTCTCGCACATGAAGCAAGTATAGAATAAAAAGAAGTCGTGAAGAATAACAAAATGTATGTCACTTAAAACTATAATGAAAAGACCAATATACTCTTACAAAAACAGAACAGTTAAAAATATTGGATCTTAGATGGAATTTGCAAATTAAACCCTAATTGCAGACAAGCAGGAGCAATTGGATTGTGATAATGTGATAACGGCACGATTTGTGGCAGGGACTGCTGCACCTGTGAGCGTCACCAAGGACCATGCTGCGATTGACAACATAGACATATGATATCCAATGTAGCCAATCGCAAATCACCAAAAATTGCGATTTATTCAAATTTCACAATGCTACAATGCTCTAACATAGTTAACATAGAGGCTCTAAAGTTATAAAAGAAATTCACCTTTGAGAGTAGGCACTTGAGATGCTATCTGACTCTGACCCACTATCAATTTTCAGCTCCTCTTCTTCCTTCAATGTATTATCTGGAACAACGTAGTCGCCCTTGTTTGGTTTGCTTAGCCATACTTGAGGCTGGAGATTCGAAGCCATGCCAGCATTAGATACAGGCAACTCCAGCATCTGTTGAGTCACCATACCACTGCTAACAACCGGATCAAACATGTCCAATCGCATTTGCATTGTCAAGGGAACTGTTTCTCCGGATGAACCAGGGGTGCAACCCTTCTGAATAGTTGTGGAGGGGTCAGGTTCTATTGGGTTCTGTACGTTTTTAGGCAATGACAGAGAGACGTTGTTACGTGTTTCATGAACAGACCCATTTTGAATAGCTCGAGAAGGATCTATAGTATTTTCGGCAGGTCCGTGATGATTTCTCTGAAAAAAAGGTTGAACACAATAAAATTTAAATGAAGAGCCACTGTTATTATTTCAAGGCTTTACGTCACAACAAATCATTGTGAAAACTATATCATTGAGGTTGCCAAATTCCATAAAATGATAAAAAATCTTAAACATGAAAGGAATTAAATTCTAGAATGATAAATTTTATGGATATACGATAGAGTATATTGGCATGACAAGGACCATTTGTGCAAGCCTACTTAGTAGAAATAAGACTTGGAGGTTGGTGCTGTTTCTTTTGCGTTCAATATACATAAACTCTCCTACAATTACACAATTACACAATTACAAGTTTCAAAATGTTATACAACTTAAAAGTTCAAGCTTGAGTGTCATGTAAAGATCAAGTTTGTCAATAGCAAATCGTAGGAAATAGCAATCAGTTCAAATTCAAAATGCTAAAATACTATAGCACATCTATAACCGCTATCTAACAACACTATGTATTAAAGCGTGTATCACAGAATAATAGTTGTTTGTTAAATTTCCGCTACATAATAGTGCTACTATATCCATTACTTGACAGCATTGTTTTAGATATGAAGTTTCATCACTCAAATTCAAACATTTTCTCATGTATTCCAAGAATTGTACAAATATATAAACAGGAGAAACAATATCGTCGAGAACCCTGAATGTTAGGGTCAAGGCTCAAGTTGAAATGGAGCTTATAGGAGCTTCTCTACTAAAATAAGCTTTACACTTACGTACAAACCCATATAAGCTTTGCTTACATATGTTAATGGATAAGTTAAATGAGTAATTCACTTTACAAGGTAGAGTAACTAATCTAAACCCATATGCACATAAACCAAACATTGATATTCCAATACATTCTAATTGTTTTTTTTTCTTTGAAAACTTAGTATCCAGCCTTAAGACCGACAATCTAAGGAGACCAATTCCACAGTCCACAAGCGAGGACTCATTTAAAGCCAGAGTAAAACTCTGTCTGGACAAGGATTGTTAGCATCTAGCAAGATTTGAACCTCAGACCTTGAGAGGGGCACACTCTCTGGACCCAAGCCTTCCCCAATAGACCACTTCATCAACATGCCAACATAACATTCATAATTTGTTATGTATGTGCACATGGTATATTACATTGCTTTATTCATCAACAATTGCATTTATATACGTACCCATGCGTATATGTCATGCATTGGCAATCAAGGTAAAAAGATAAACACATACACACTATTCTAAATACTTTACCCATGGAATTAATTTGCTTGGCTCCTGATTCCATCCTTCATAAGATTGTTCATAAATTTGTAACTTTTCCTGTAGGAACTGAATGTATTCAATAACCTGGACATAAGATAAACAAAACAATCTACAAAGTATCAGAACTTTAAATAGAACACTTTACATACAATACAAGAAGCAAATAATTGAATCAAGTACCTCCAACAAAAAAGAAGCTTTATCTCTTTTTTGATCATTTTGAGGTATAAGTTCTCTCAGAACCTGAAATCTGTCTCACAAATATATTTCTTCTCAAACTTCCAATCATTACTAAGGCTAAGGCTATGTTTGAATATTGTTAAATGAAAGGATCAGAGCGGAATGGAGTTGAATAGAATAAAGATGTCATTCCATTGTTTGGACATTTCAGCTATATGTTTGGATATCATAAAATCATCGGAGTGGAAAGAAGTGCAATGGAGCGGAACGAAGATTCCATTCCATCATTTTGAAATTTTAGGACAGAACAAACCAAGTTCTTCATTCTGCCCAAATCAGAGGTGAAGAAATGTGGTGGTAAGTGATGAAACAGAATGAAATATCTACCACTCCATTCTGCTCATCTCCATTCGATTTTAAATTATTCAAACAATGAAACAACATTTCATTCTATCTCATGCTTTTATTCTGCTCCATCGATTCCATCAATCCAAACAAAACCTTCATGACGGAATAAAGCAATTTTGTCCTTCGGCTCAAATTGGAGGTAAAAAAAAATGAAAAATGATGAAATGCATTCCATCAGATTTCGCTCCATTCCTTTCTGTTCCACTCAAACATAGCCTAAATTTTAATTAACCTAAAATATTAACTCAAAATATTCATAACACAACAACTTATTAAAAAAAACATTTTTTTTTATTTTTTTCAAAAAAAAAAAAACTCGCCTTTCGTTAATTTTGCTTCTTCTACGCTGCTCAGTCTCAGAATGCTTAGAACGATGAGGGTTCGCTCTTTTACCTCTACCAGTTTCATCCACCTTCACTGCCAATTTCATCATTTTGAGTTGAAATTCAATTGCAGAACATAATTAATAGGGAAAAATTGAAGAAATTTGAATGAATTGTGAAACCGTAGAGAGAGATTGTACCATTGCTGTTGTTGTTGATATTGAGAGCGGAAGAAGTGTTGACAGTATAGAGGTCTTGATCATCATCCAACAGTTCTTCATCTTGATTGCCTTTACAAAACCTAGCCATTTTCTTCTTTTGATGGAAAAAAATTTCTCGAGAAAATACAAAGTGAGAAATAAAATAAAGAGTGAGCTTAGTAATGTGAGTACACACATGACACACCATAGTGCAACTAATTACAAAAAAAGAAAAATTCCCAAAAGTTATATAAAATTTTTGAATTTTTTAAAATACTGAAAATATATTAATTACGATCATTCATTTATCATTTTATACGAAAAAAAACTCTTTCAAAAAAAAATGTATTTATTTTTTTCTTATAATCGTATTTCTCTGAAACAATCTTTTTCCATCTCATATATACTCTCTGAAGTTCTGAGTATAATCTTATTGACTTTCGCTATGTTTTATTTAAGTAGGTTACAAATGAGTTTGACGAAATTGCATAAGATTTCATTTAGTTTCTATTTTAATGTCTTGTCTTAGTCAAATTTATGGTATAATTGAGTTCCTTATGAAATTTCTCATTCACTTTAAGTCAAAATGATATTGTTATGCATACAAATGCAGGTTTGACCAGGTGAATCTTAATGCTTTGTTTGTGAGTTTGGAGAGGAATGGAGGGGGGAGTTTTAGAAAATATGAAGGATTGAGTGAAAAGAATAAAAATATTTTGGGTAGGAGGGTTTTGGAAGGGTTCAATTTATTAAAAAAACATTTTTTTTAATTTTTTTTCAAAATAAATTAAAACTTGTCTTTCGTTATTTATGCTTCTTCTACGTTGTTCCACCTAAGCTCAACCGGTCGTAGCTCGAAAGGAACATGGCTACTGCTAATTCTCTGTTTGACAGCATTTGTAACACCCTTCTAAACCCCGCGGAAAATTTAACAAAAATCAGAG
Source organism: Vicia villosa (assembly GCF_029867415.1). Classification (NCBI taxonomy): domain Eukaryota; kingdom Viridiplantae; phylum Streptophyta; class Magnoliopsida; order Fabales; family Fabaceae; genus Vicia; species Vicia villosa. The sequence continues at coordinate 766,494 of NW_026705280.1, read as the reverse complement.
TAAAACATTAAAAAGGGTATTACAACTTCAAAATATTTAAAACATTAAACCATGTCATGCCTTATGAGGAACTTCAAAACACATTATTCAGTAATCATGTTGACACAGCGGAAAATAATTCAAAACTGAATAACATAAAACAACGGTATTCAACACCAAGAATTTACCGATTTAAAACCAACAAAACATCATTCTAGCATAAGAATTAATCCACCAGACAATACTAAAATAAACGTCCCCCAGTGTTACAAGACCAGAGCATGACCCGACACAACCGACTAAACAAAGTAACTCTACGAGTTATCCTCACCAAGCCCAAGCCGCTACTCCTTAATCTGAAAAATGTCGACAGTAAGGGTGAGACATATCACAATTAAACTATATTATAAGTTCATAACGACAAAATATCATAAGCAGATTATTCACCCAATCATCACATGTATTTCAGATACACAACAGTTAATCAAACACACAACCATTCATATCAAACACATACGAATTATAACATTGGACAACTTCCATTCATGTTATAATCCTACACAACAACCTAATGCAATGCAACTAATGCATGTGGTACCAAACATGGAACAAACCCATCTCACCGATCCACCACCATAAAGATTCGGCTACTTCTCTCACTAATTCCACACAATGGGAATTAGCTACCGCTGTCCCACTACCATAAGGGATACAGCCCACAACATGATTATGAAATACATGCATCAACCATAACATGCACATCATCAACATCCACCAAAGATTCATAATCATTCATCCATAACACACAAAGAAAACTCATATCACAACCATTTGATATTCACCACAACATAATACATTTAACACATAAATATATTATCACCACAGCAATCACATAGCCTTTATCAATTACAAATGACATATTGCATACAAGACAATCAATGTCATCCTCAACAACCACCAAAAACAACATCTACATTTGATAACTTAAGCCTCATGTATACATACAATTACCAAAAACATATGCAATTAAGAATTATCTATGCGATTCTGATATTTACGCACATCACCATAATTCAACATATTGAATTATCCACCACTTGTACAATATGCATTTATCACATAATAATCACAACAAGGCATAGAATTTATCATTCATCAATTCCATGTATCACAATTAGCACATAGTACACAACACCAATACATATTGTTCTTAAATAACATTATTTCATGACATACACATATACAATTACATGTCATTTTCACAACCACATAATAATTAAATCATCTAGTGCCAATCAAATTATTTTCATCAAAAAGAGCATTTCGTTAGCTTCGTAACGCTTCGAACGGCACCCAAAACGGACTTACGGATCAACAGTTGTGAATTTTTAAAGTTTTGAAAAAAATGCCAACACAACGATGTAACGGGTTACATCATTCATGTAACCGGTTACATCAGTTCCAGTAGTGAAAATACCCCATTTTTATTCGATGTAATCGGTTACCTCAACCATGTAACCGGTTACATCACCCAAAAATTCCCAGAAAGTTGCGTTTTTCATCATTTTTCACATAGGTAACCGGTTACCTCAACCATGTAACCGGTTACATCACTGGAGAAGTGTCAAAATCTGTATTTTTCTTCTGCTACGGGATTCTACCCTCAAACCCCCAAAAACCCATCTTTTACACACTAGAAAATCATTATAAGTCATAATTCTTCAAGTCCAATACCAACATTATGTAATTATTCAAATACACACATCAATTCTATCCATTGTGCATAAATCATACATCATTCACATCATCACAAACACATCCAATTTGCCCTATGGATTCCAAAACCCCAAAATCTAACACACATCCAATTGAGATACAAAACCTACATAATCAATCCTATCATCTTTAAACTGATAATATAGGCTAAATGGATTAGTCACCCCTTACCTTAGCCAAGAACCTTGAATTCTTCTCTTCCTCCTCTTCTCCCCTTTCACGTTCCTTCTCTTTTCCTCTTTTGCTTCCCTTTTTCCTTATTTTCTGAATTTCTCTATTTTATAAAAAAAATAGGATAATTAGTTAGTAAGGCCTCTCCATTGGCACCTCCTCTTTTACTAACTACGTCACGGCCCAATAACCATAATTCCCATAATTCTTCCAAAAAAATCCAATTTTAATTACTAAATGATCGAATAATTTCCAAATAATTAATTTAACTTAATTAAATTAATTTATGAAATTACGGGGTGTTACAACTCTCCCCCACTAAAAGAGTTTTCGTCCTCGAAAACATACTTAAAGTGAAAAGTTCCGGATATGAGTCCTTCATCTGACTCTCCAGTTCCCAGGTAATATTTCCCTAGTGGATCCTCAAAATTCATTTGACATAACCAACAGAAATTACATCTCACGCATTCAATCTCAGCTCTTACGTCGCATTCGACCACCTCACAGGTGTACCATTCGCTATACCTCCAAAAGGTTAACGACAAAAGAACATTGAAGTACATCCCATACAATGCTCTCAATAACTGGATAGTATAATTACAGAACCATGGTATGACCACACCTGATCAACACTGCAGTAATGTATTCCATATACCGAACGTACCATTCTTAAACATACTTTTTCATTTGAACGATGAAATAATACTTACACTTTTCACCAACTGCTTCTTTCAAGAAAATTCAATAATCGTATCCTTCATACTATTGAATATCAACTATCTGACTCCTCTCAAGTCATACCAGTAATTATCTAACACGTTACACTCCGCTTTCGCTACACTATTCTGATTACTCATTACAATCATCATTACCAATTAGATTTCTCAGTTTTATCCAATTTCGACTCTCTTTACTCATTCGTTCCAGAATCCTTCTTTACCATACATGGTACTAATTTACCACTTAGCAATATTTATACTCATTCAACAACAAATTCCTGAGTTACTACACCTATTAAGACATTCCAACCATCGAAACGAGTACACATGAGTAGTTATAACCACACTCATCAACCTCAATATACCATTGCTTACGAAATAGCTCAACTGAGTCTCACTCCTCTCCAAGAATTAAATCGACTTCGTCCTTCATAGAGTATAATTATTCATTATATCTGGAAATCTACCATAACACCTTTCAACAACACAAAATTATTATAGCATCATATAGTATCAACTCTTCGTTTTAATTTCGCCGAATACATACTCGTTAACTACGTACAACCATAATAACATATTCATCATCTCGACAATTATTCAAAAGAGTTATAACTCTCCGGTACAACATCTTTACATCCACTAGATCATAAATCCAACATATAGATCAATACATGTTCTCTACGTAGGTTCCCGACATATTAATTCCTCATTGCCTACGAGTAGTACTCACAACACAACTCCACATCACACTTTCGCTGCGCGACTCTGATTACCCGTCTCAAGTCATCATCCAATATATTGCACTCTTCCATCTTCACTTCTTTATAAGTTCACACAACATAGTGAGTGATTATTCTCACGGCTTAGTATTCATCGATTTTTAAACCATTAAGGTAACAAAACAAGTTCATCCCATCTATATGATTCCGCCTACTATCAACAAGAGATTAAGGGTGATCAAGTCCTCAATTTGTCAATAGATAGTCGACAACCATACGTAAGCATAAACCGTCGTTACTACATAATAGTGTCCTTTCCGAGTTTACACCCAAACTCATTAACATCGTCATAGTTCAATAATTCACTATGGTGTCCCTCTATAATATTCTTTCTAAGCTCGAAAACATCAGGAACACAAACCCAATCACTAACCTCATTATACCATTCTTGTCGATTCTGAATTCGCCGCCTTTACCTTGGTAATTCAAAGTCAACTTTATCGATCAACTCAACATAACTTTCTGACCTTCTCTAATCTCGTCAAGAATACCACTAGTCAGCCTTAGCATACCCAATCTAACACTATTAGGATCACCTTCATATACCAAACTCAATTTCTAAATTTTTCAATTAAATCCAACTCTTCCCCATTAGCACCGACATTTTTGAAGACTTCCTACGCAACACAATAGCACAACATTTTTCTTACCAGGATGGTAATTCAAACCAAAATCATAATCCTAAAAAAAAAAATACTCTAATCATCTCCACTGCCTCATATTAAGCCCTTTCTGATCAAAGAGGTACTCCAACTCTTATGATCACTAAATACTTCGAATCTTGAACCATACAATTAACCTGCAAGACCAAGACAACATTCATAACTCGTGGTTTTAATCCAAATTCATGACATCCTTCACGTCCAAATATCATTCCACTCGGAATCTCAACGAAGTCTTCCTCTCATCAACAGATGTTAGAAATTCTCTACAATTCTTCTTTTATACTTGTCGTTGCTTTAGCATCACAAATATAACTCCAACCGTTCTAAAGTCTATTTCATCTTTCCTACTAATTCACTCTTCACTAAAATCCATAGGCACTCAAATCATCTTTATTATCGAACATCTCATTAACCTATTAATCCACAACATGTTCTACTCAACTTTGTTTCAAACAATCGCGGTAGTAGGCATTCTTATTCGACAAGTTTCACGCTTCCTTAACCAACTTCACAACATCTCCTCATAGGATTAATCTACTATACTTATAACTCTCCCATAATGTAGAACATAATCTCTCCTCTTCATAGGTTCAAACGGCACGTTAATTCGACACTCGGAACTCAAGATATGAATTTTCCAACGTCATCCAAAATGCAACATCGACATCATGCAGCGACGCTCTATATGGTATTACCAAAACTCTTCAAATGGTATATTCAATTCTTAAAATTACTCCTTAACAACCTTCTAATTATTCCTTCAATCCATTCAACACTGACACTGACATCCCGTGCAGTACCAATAAACAAGTCTAGTTCTAAGAACAAGAGTAATCGTAACTTCACCTCTTTCCAACCTCATCCTGTTGCAATTAAATATGTTACAGCTGCTGCAACCATTTTTATAGCAAATTTCATCTCTTTAGCTTTCCGACGCTTCAAACGGAACTCAAATCGGATGTACAGAACTCCAGTTATGAATTTTCAAAGTCCTGCAGCTGTTCAGCAATTTTCCTGCGTGTTGCTTACGAAAATCCCACTCCCAAACTCATTCTCTTCAACTCGATCACATTCCAAACAGCCCCTTATCATATCTCTTCACTTCCAAACATTCTTATAACTTGAGCAACACATCCCATCGTCGAAGTGCGATTTCTGAAACATTACGACCGCAATCCTCTTTGCAACTTGCAGCTGAACCTTTTCCGAGACGCAAGGCTACTCAACTGACAACTTTGCAGCCCCTCAGCAGAGCTGATACATTGCAACTTTCTAATTTCCTCTCCTACAAATAATAATCGATTACCTCTAATCATCTTCCTTCAAGATGTTCCAACTTAATTACCAGTAAAGTCTTAATTTCAAGTCACCTTCGATTCGGAAAACAACAACTCCAACGACGCTTGCACTATTGCCAACAACAGCCTACTAAATCAATCATCTTACAACTGAAACATAACCGAGGAGCCAAGCTTCTCCCCCACTTGTTTCAAACCAACTTCCGCAACAAACAACCAAGTACCGACAGTGATCCACTCACATGTCGCATACCAAGGGATAGTATGCCGACAATATTCAACTGTCGTGCAACTCAACTGACTCGACATTTGGCCGGACGGACCGACCTGCTCTGATACCACTATTGTAACACCCTTCTAAACCCCGCGGAAAATTTAACAAAAATCAGAGTAAAACATTAAAAAGGGTATTACAACTTCAAAATATTTAAAACATTAAGCCATGTCATGCCTGATGAGGAACTTCAAAACACATTATTCAGTAATCATGTTGACACAGCAGAAAATAATTCAAAACTGAATAACATAAAACAATGGTATTCAACACCAAGAATTTACCGATTTAAAACCAGCAAAACATCATTCTAGCATAAGAATTAATCCACCAGACAATACTAAAATAAACGTCCCCCAGTGTTACAAGACCAGAGCATGACCCGACACAACCGACTAAACGAAGTAACTGTACGAGTTATCCTCACCAAGCCCAAGCCGCTACTCCTTAATCTGAAAAATGTCGACAGTAAGGGTGAGACATATCACAATTAAACTATATTATAAGTTCATAACGACAAAATATCATAAGCAGATTATTCACCCAATCATCACATGTATTTCAGATACACAACAGTTAATCAAACACACAACCATTCATATCAAACACATACGAATTATAACATTGGACAACTTCCATTCATGTTATAATCCTACACAACAACCTAATGCAATGCAACTAATGCATGTGGTACCAAACATGGGACAAACCCATCTCACCGATCCACCACCATAAAGATTCGGCTACTTCTCTCACTAATTCCACACAATGGGAATTAGCTACCGCTGTCCCACCACCATAAGGGATACAACCCACAACATGATTATGAAACACATGCATCAACCATAACATGCACATCATCAACATCCACCAAAGATTCATAATCATTCATCCATAACATACAAAGAAAACTCATATCACAACCATTTGATATTCACCACAACATAATACATTTAACACATAAATATATTATCACCACAGCAATCACATAGCCTTTATCAATTACAAATGACATATTGCATACAAGACAATCAATGTCATCCTCAACAACCACCAAAAACAACATCTACATTTGATAACTTAAGCCTCATGTATACATACAATTACCAAAAACATATGCAATTAAGAATTATCTATGCGATTATGATATTTACGCACATCACCATAATTCAACATATTGAATTATCCACCACTTGTACAATATGCATTTATCACATAATAATCACAACAATGCATAGAATTTATCATTCATCAATTCCATGTATCACAATTAGCACATAGTACACAACACCAATACATATTGTTCTTAAATAACATTATTTCATGACATACACATATACAATTACATGTCATTTTCACAACCACATAATAATTAAATCATCTAGTGCCAATCAAATTATTTTCATCAAAAAGAGCATTTCGTTAGCTTCGTAACGCTTCGAACGGCACCCAAAACGGACTTACGGATCAACAGTTGTGAATTTTTAAAGTTTTGAAAAAAATGCCAACACAGCGATGTAACGGGTTACATCATTCATGTAACCGGTTACATCAGTTCCAGTAGTGAAAATACCCCATTTTTATTCGATGTAATCGGTTACCTCAACCATGTAACCGGTTACATCACCCAAAAATTCCCAGAAAGTTGCGTTTTTCATCATTTTTCACATAGGTAACCGGTTACCTCAACCATGTAACCGGTTACATCACTGGAGAAGTGTCAAAATCTGTATTTTTCTTCTGCTACGGGATTCTACCCTCAAACCCCCAAAAACCCATCTTTTACACACTAGAAAATCATTATAAGTCATAATTCTTCAAGTCCAATACCAACATTATGTAATTATTCAAATACACACATCAATTCTATCCATTGTGCATAAATCATACATCATTCACATCATCACAAACACATCCAATTTGCCCTATGGATTCCAAAACCCCAAAATCTAACACACATCCAATTGAGATACAAAACCTACATAATCAATCCTATCATCTTTAAACTGATAATATAGGCTAAATGGATTAGTCACCCCTTACCTTAGCCAAGAACCTTGAATTCTTCTCTTCCTCCTCTTCTCCCCTTTCACGTTCCTTCTCTTTTCCTCTTTTGCTTCCCTTTTTCCTTATTTTCTGAATTTCTCTATTTTATAAAAAAAATAGGATAATTAGTTAGTAAGGCCTCTCCATTGGCACCTCCTCTTTTACTAACTACGTCACGGCCCAATAACCATAATTCCCATAATTCTTCCAAAAAAAAATCCAATTTTAATTACTAAATGATCGAATAATTTCCAAATAATTAATTTAACTTAATTAAATTAATTTATGAAATTACGGGGTGTTACAGCATTGGGCAAAAAGGGAAAAAGCCCAACAAGATTCCAATTAGTGCCAAGGAGAATATTACTTACATTGAGTTTCCTGTCATAAGGAATGTTTTCCATATCAAGCTCCAAAGGTGGCCCGCACCACAAATCCAACCAAAGATTAATAGATTTATCATTCCCAAGCAGCAAAGAAGAATTGCTCTTAATCGTTAAAATTCTTGTTGCATTCATTAGCACGATGTCCTTTGACACCACACTTGTAACACTTAATCGGAGTAATAGCTCCTCCCCTATATGGCTTTCCGTCATAACTAGATTTCTGCTTCTTTTTATCATCATAAGATTTCTCACGGTATTGTCCTTTCCCTTTCTCATCATTCGAAGACTTATAGTGAGAAGCACTCTCCCTACTATCCTCATCGTAAATCCGACTCTTGTTAACCAACTCCGTAAAACGAGTAATTTGTTGGTAACCAATAGCCTTCTTGATATCATGCCTCAAACTATTCACAAACTACAAATACTTAGACATTTCCGCATTCATAGTGTTGTAATGAGGACAATACTTGATCAACTCTAGGAATTTTATAACATACTCCGCTACAGCTCCATTCCCTTGCTTCAATTCCAGAAATTCCACCTATTTCTTTCGACGCACATCTTCCGAAAAATAATTTTCCAAAAATGCATCACGGAAAAAAGCCCAAGTAAATTTTATGTCTTCCTCGTCAAATCTTTGCAAAGTGTTACTCCACCAATCCTCAGCTTCTTTCTCTAGCATGTGAGTGCCAAACTTCACCTTCTGCACATCGGTACAATTCATGACTCGAAAGATCTTCTCGATCGCTTTTAACCATGCTCATGCCTTGTCAGGTTCATGCTTTAACATCCTATTTTTATTAGATATTTATTTAATTAGAATTATGTGATATTTTGATAATTATGTGTTTTATTTAATCATTGTTTTAGTGATAATTATTTTATTATGTAATTAGTAATAGGTAGAAATATAGTAAATTAGCTAACGGGCCTAATTGAGTTAGAAATGATAGTTGGATGGGTTAAGCCCAACATAACAATTAGAGCTAATAGGGGATTTTGTGAGATAACCTAGATTTAGAAAAGAGAAAAGATAGAAAGAAGAGAAAGAGGCAAGAGAAGAACAAATAGTGGATTTGTAGATTTTCATCAAGAGAGTGGATTTGAACTAGAGGTAAGGGTTAGAATACAAGTTCTTATAGACTATATGATTGGGTAATGTGTTTGTTGTGATTATCTCTTCATCTTTGCAATTTCATGAAAACATAGAAAAGTTAGGGTTTATGCTAATTTCTATGGATTTGTATGATTAAACATGATTTTGATGATGAATGTGGTTTAATAATGATGAATACTAGTTTTATTTGTTGGTTATTGATGACTGGAAGTGATTTTGAGTAGTGGGGTGTGATTTTCGCAGTTCTGAGCTTGCTGTTTTTTTCTGCAAAATCGCATACCCGCTAAGCGGATGCTGTTTGTTTTTTTTTTTAAAGTGAAGGCTCGCTAAGCGGACCTAGCCCGCTAAGCGGAGCTGCAAAAACTGAAAGTTATTATTTTTAGTTCTAGTTAGCGCGCTTCAAGCTGGGCTATTGAATTTGAGTTTCCATAAGCCCGCTGGAAGGTCGCTAAGCGGACCCTACTGTATGGAACTTTTTCCAAACTTTGAAATATTGTATATTTTGATCCGTAACTCCTTTTTATGCGCCGTATGAAGCGTTAGGAAGCTATTGTGATGATCTATATGATAGAATAAAATTTATTAACACTTGATTTATTAATTATGATGTTGTTATGTGAGATGACATGTAATTGCCTTTATATGCGTTATATTTTGGTAGGTGGTGAATAACAATTGTTGGTATGATGTGTGATAATATATTCATAATGATTGTGATTGGATATATGATAATGGTAGTACTTTGTTGTCATCGTTAATTGTATTGTGAATGCTGTGTACAATTGGCGGATAATTCATAGAGTTGGATTATTGTGGTATGCGGTAAGTTAAGATCGATGAGATAATCTTAATTGCATATATTATTGTTATTTGTACATACATTCATAGCATGGTCGGATTTATGGTGGAAGCGGTGAAACTTGGGTTCACATGGTAAGAGACATTGATCCTTGAATGGAAATAGGCGTAGAAGACGCAATCCTTAATTGGAGATAGGCGTATTGGCTTTGATCTTGTCCGGTCGGAAGCGTGGCTTGGATTCTAGATATTGAATTGGAAAGCGGTGAAACTTTGGGTTCACATGGTACCACATGCATTGAGTCACATTTATACATTCGACTCACATTGTGTGTTAAGTGATTGTTTTCGTATCTATGAGGTTGCTTTGCATGATGATTGATATATGGTATATGAATTATCTATTTTTAGAAGAGTGATGAATTGTGAAATGTATGCTTATTTATGTTTTGCATTTCCCATTATTATGTTTTCTATAATAATTTGAATTCTCACCCTTCTATTTGAATGTTGCCCTTTGTTGGTAACGTGCAGGTTCAGACGAGTAGTAGCTTGTCCGAGGATTTAGCCGAGGAGCTCCTGAGTTTGTTATTGGATTAGGTAGAGAGTCATATTCTCTGATCATGTAACACTTGGGGGGTTTCTTTAGACTTATGCTTATGTTTTGAACCTTGCTATCTTTATGTTTGTTGAATATTTGGATGTATGTGTTAACATTTGAATGTGTTGTTTAAAGGCTTTGTAGCCTAGATTTGTAAATTCAAGTAGCATGGATATTAATGTTATTTTGAATTGGTAGATGAATATGGTATGAGACATATTCATGGAAATTATGTGATATCAATTCTTTTGTTTATCCGCAAGCGGTTATGCATAATGTATGGAAGCATGAGATTTACATCATTGTGTTACAATATGATCGATGCATATTATGAATGTTTGTATGTTGGTTTTGGATTTTCATTGCGGTAGAAATCAACATGTAGCTCCCTTTTTCCTTTATGCATGCTTACTCTAAATATTGGTTATTATAATTTGGCGTTAGAAAAGGGGTGTTACACATGCTCTCCCTCAAAGATCGGCAGATTATTCCTTTGGAAGTATCTCAAAGTACGAAACTCATCCTCTCCTCTATTACCAGCATTCACTTGTGGTACTTGCCTAATAGCACCATCCAACATCGTCAATGCCTCGGTAATAGCGTCCTCATTCCTTCCCGCAACCATTGTCCTAAGACAACCAACAAAAAAAAACAGACAAACAGTATTGATTGTGTCAGATACACAAATCTAATACAACGGGAATAAAAGACATTAATAACCTTGACCAACTGGTTGACCATGCTCTGATACCACTAACGTAACACCCATTTTTTAACCCAAAAATAAATACCTATATTCATAGAGTAATAACATGCATATAATTAAAAAGAGCGTCACATGTTGTTTCCATAGAAATGAAAATCAAAACAAAACATGTGAACATGCACCTAATCATATTCATAACACAATTTGAAAACTTCGTGTTTCATTAATATGCATATCGCAATGGAATAATAATTTCTCTAACAATTTCAATGATTATATCCCATACTATAATCATCTACCAAATCATAATAATATAATCATCTCATAAACATGTTACATGAGTCCAACAATAAAACACTTAGCCATTAGCATAATGCATCCAAAATACCATTTCAAATACAATAAAGATAACAATAATTCAAACATCCAATACATGAGTTCAAATACCCCCAATTTTACATGATCGGAGCATTGACTCACTATATAAATCAAAATGAAATAACTGATAAGCTCCTCGGACAAATCTTCGTGCAAGCACGCTACTCGTCGAAACCTGCGTGATGTCATGATGAACATCATTCAAACAGAAGGGCGAGAATTCAAATCATTTTGTGTAAATATAATACGATAATGAATATTGTAACACCCCTTTTTATACCCCAAAATATTTAACATATAATCAGAGAATAGCATGCATATAACTCAAAGGGCGTCACATCGATGTTTTCAAAAACTGAAAAGCTTTTAAAAACGACAACATTTATCCACAAAATACAATACACCTGGTCATTTCAAATAACACCTTACATATAATCATAATTCATCCAGAATATGCATTAACAGCGGAAAGTAATACTCATGTGTTTCATATAAATGATACATGTCCCATACCATGATCATATCTCCATAAACAACTCATAAGATAACCATAATCATAATATTTGGCTTAAAGCCTCTCAACAACAAGTAACTAATTAAACATGTTCACGAGTTATAACAAAATACATAAACAAATAGAACATGAGTTCAACACGACTAGTCTACCCAGTGTTACATTACCAGAGCATCGACTCACTACCTAATATCCAACAAACACGGGAGAATCTCCGGCTAGATCACGCATGAGCTACTAAACTCCAGAACCTTCTTGTCGCCAAACGAGGGCAACATTAAAACAGAAGGGTGAGAATACGAATCATTATCAAGAAAGTATAACGGAATACAATGGTTAAATCAACAATTATAGGAATGCATTACACGTGCCTAATCATGAAATTAATACTAATCATAATTCACATATATTAAGCATACACCAAGTATAAGAGTATAATATCCCAATACTATATTCTCAATTATACACATAGCCATAATTCTCACATATTCTCGCATTTAACCAATTACATATTCAAACCTTACCCCTTTCTCAATTATCAACTAATACAATTATCACTACAACACCAAGTGTACATAATCAATTACCAAACTCATACACATAGCATCACGGCATCAATGCACATAATCAATTGTTCACTCGTACACTTATCACAACAATATAATGCACATAATTAATTATCACATTCATACACACATCATAACAACATAATGTACATAATCAACTATCACATAACTCTAATGTGACTCAATGAAACATGTGACATTATGCATGTGGTACCAATGTGAAATTTTGAGTTTCACCGGCCTCCGATTCATAACTCGAGAATCTAAGCCACACTTCCGATCCGGACAAGACCAAAGTCCGCCAATTGTAAACATATAGTTTACGGCTTCCGATTCACTCTAGAAACCAAGCCCGCTTTTGTTTCAAAGCAGATCCACCTGTGTTTCAAGGCACACTATGATATGAATGTATGTACAATGTCACAAATATATGCAATTAAGATCATCTCTACCATCTTAACTTTCCGCATATCACAATAATTCAACCCTATGAATTATCTACCAATTGTACAAAAAATTCACAAAACACACATCATTCACATACAAGAGGCCAATTAATCAATTACGATTCACACAATCCAATTAATACTAGTAACCATACTATCTCATTTTAATTCTCATTTTGCCAATTATACATGAACACACACTTTCAACATCAAGCAATTAATCATTAGGATTAATATTAACCAACTACTCACAGAGAATCAATATTAGCACAACATCATTGGCATGGAAATATATATTTCTCAACATACATATTCGAGACAAACACAATTACGGACAAATTCTCAAAATACCGTAACTTACCGACCAATCAAATAATTGATCTAAATTCCAAATTTATTCCAATCAATTGAACTCATTGAAATTAATTCAACTATTAATTAAGTCAACTAATTAATAATTATATTACATTAGTTTCAAGTTTCTAATTATTTTCTATTCTAAAACCCATATTTAATATAAAAGATATTCCAATTCACACTATTTCGGTCGGTCCGTAAATATCACGTTTTCAACAAATTAACACCACCATGTTAATCTACTAATTAAACTTAGCTATCACGTAAATTTTTATCAAATTCCGGACAACTAATTATACCGCTTAATTCGACTATTTCGATCAAACAGACTATTAAAATCTCATAATATTTATTTCCATTACAATATAGCATTCTATTCATTAAGTGTGTTGGTTCATGCTCCATTTTACTAAGTGCTAATCATAGCTAAATAAATAAATAGAAACTATGCATAGAATCCACTAGCTGTAACATTGCTATCATTAGGTGCATGGTGCTTCACGCTTATGCCTGTGCCAATGTACATCACTGCAGCGTTTCATTTTATTAAATAGCCTACATTATAACTCACATTTTATAATTGAACAAATAACTAGCAATCAATGGTCCTTTCAATCACCAATTGTATTACTACTTAGTTACTTCTATCAATAAAGCATGATGAGGTATTTAACATGTGAACTTTAGTAAGTTACTCCCTCCGTCTCATAATAAGTGTCTCATTTGTATTTTTTTCTTGTCTCAAATTAATTGTCCATTTACAATTCCAATGCATCAATCATTATTATTTTTCCACTATTATACCCTTATTTATTAACTTTCACGTTATTCAACTACTATTAATAGGGGTATTCTAGTAAATGACATTAACTTTTTTACTAAAACCAACACATCCAATCATTTTCTTAAAAAGCGCGCATTGCCCGAATAGGACATTTATTATGAGACGGAGGGAGTAACATTACTAGCCAAGTGGTAAATAAAAGGAGGACAATTAAATGAAACAAGCATTCTTTCTTTTGACCAATATCTAATCGACATGGATGTGTTCTATCCAAAATGAGTGGGTGGTTCACGTTTTTTTTACACTCACCAAGAAATGATAGTTTTCTTTATGGCTAAAGAAGAGCTACAGTGACGAGTCCCATCAATAAGTGTATTGGACTACAAGTTTTCATTTTTTTGTTTTCTAATTGTTTACATATAGTGGCTAAAAAAAAGATGCAGTGGGACATATATATATATGTACATGAGTCAGAAATTAAATAAATAAAATCACAACATCAAGGAAGTGAAAAATAAAGGGGTATCGCACAGTAGCATGAGGTGTACCGCTTGACACCTCTCCTCACTCGTTTGTGCAGGTTGTCACCGTAAATGGCTCAACACCAAATGTCACTAGCCAACTGACACTCTTAATGCTCATTAAAGAATAATGGATGATACCCATCAAGCACATTTTACAATATATATATATATATATATATATATATATATATATATATATATATATATATATATATATATATATATGAATCGAACAAGTAATACAACCTATAGAATCTAAGTTAGTTTGTATGAGAATAAGTTTAGTCCATATATCATAATGATTCATGAAATGGAAACAGGGTATGTTCTAAGTTAACACCACAAACAGTTTTCATTTTTCCAGGACCATAATAACGTGGAACAGTAAGGTATGAACATCATTTTCAACTACCATTTATTTCCAACAGGATTTATACGGACAGATTGGAGTATATGTTTCTATATGCTTCAGCTATGAACAAAACAAGTATATTAATCTACCAATTACCCCATTATACTAGCCCACAATGATTAGGGATTCTCCCCCTTACCTCTTGTTCCTCTCCTCCACTTCTATTCTTCAAACCAGAAAATGAAAAATGAGTCTCCTCTACCCTATTTCCCTTCTTACTATCTTTATTTATTATATTGGGCTTCAAATGAATAACACCTCCTAATTGCTTATAACCCCAACAAATAGGCCCAATTGATAAAATAGAGTAGTCAAATAAATAATTATGCTCCAACAAATAATATTATTTCCCGATTAATCCAATTAACTCCGACTTTATCTCAATTAAATAAAATTCCAATAATAATATTATTTCTAATATTATTTCTCTACATATTCCACTTTATTAATTCTCCGATTAACCGTATAAATTCCAACTTCACTTAATAATCCGAACATGTTTCTCAATAACACCGACGATCCAATTAATTATCAAACTTCGTCCAAATTAAGTAAATAAATCCTTATTTAATTTAATTAGTCAAATAATAAAATTCGGGCTGTTACAAATATAGTATATCATAGCATAATCATCCCTCACACTTAATCACACTTAATAATTTTGAATAAGTTCCACAAGTATTGAACAAAATACAATTTCCAATTATTACACAAGTAAACACATCAATTCAAACAATCACATAACACACAATGTGACTCAAAATGCAACTAATGCGACTCATGTATATGGTACCATGTGAGTATCAATCTCACAACTCTTTATTCCATACTCAAGAACTAGAGTCACGCTTCTGTTCCGGACAAAACCAAAGCCCTCAAAATATGAACATATAGTTCAGCGCTTCCGTTCCACATAGGAGCAAAGCAACGCTTCTGTTTCCATTCAAGGATCAAAGCCACCACTTTTGTTTCCACCCAAGAATTAAAGCAACCATGAATGCATGTACAATTACCACAAAACATATGCAATTAATATTATTCATACAATCTTAACATACCGCATACCACAATAATTCAACACATTGAATCATCCACCAATTGTACAAAACACATCCATCATATAACAATCACAACAATGCATAACAATTATCATTCATCACTTCCATATATCACAATTAGCACATGGTACACAATGCCAATACATGTCATTCACAAATAACATTAATCAATGACATACACATACACAATTATATGTCATTTACACAACCACATAATAATTAGGTCATCTACTGCTAACCAATTAAGTTTCATCACAAATATCATTTCATTAGCTTCCTGACGCTTCGAACGACACACAAAACGGAGTTGTGGTTCAAAAGTTATGACATTTTTAGTTTTGCTAAAAAGATCGCTGTCAGTCTGCGGTAATCGATTACTGATGCGTGATAATCGATTAATGCACCAGAAAACAAAAAAAAAAAACTCAATTTTTAAGCTGGTAATCGATTACCAATAAGTGGTAATTGATTACCACAAAATCTGTGACGAAAATACTCAATTTTCTTCATTCTAAAGCCGTTCCAAACATGTCCTAACATACCCAAACCTCTCATGTCAACAACCCAACATTAAATATGATTAACACAACATAGATGCATCAATTACCATCATCAAAACAAGATTCAGAACACCAATTCATGGATTCCATTTCAAAACCTAAGCATTCAAAACCTATAAATTGTAATACTCATTCCTAAATCATGTGTCCTACCCATATCATATATATCAACCCACAATAATAAGGACTCTCCCCTTTACCTTAAGTTCAAAATCTCTCTTCTTCTAGTTCCCTTCAAGTTCTCCCTTCTTTCCCTTCTTTCTTCTCTTCTCTTTCTCTCTAGCCTCTTTTCTTTCTTTTCTCTTCTAACTTATGTTTATCACATAACCCCTTTTACTATCTTTATTCTTTTTGGGCTTAACCCACCTAATTCCACATTCTAATTAATTAGGCCCAATAACTACTATCTCATTATTCTACTATTAACTCAATGAACCCCGTTAGCATAATAACACACAATTAAATAATTATCACACCAAATAATAATTAAATAATTATATTAATAATAAAATAACTATTAAATAAAATAAATAGAAAAATCGGGATGTTACAACTCTCCCCCACTTAAAAGATTTTCGTCCTCGAAAATTACCTCAAGTGAACAACTCCAGATACAAATCCTTCATCTTACTCTCGAGTTCCCACGTTACATTGCCTTCGGCCGGTCCTCCCTAAATCACTTTTACCAAAGCGATCTTCTTACCACGAAGTTTATTAACTTCTCGATCCTCAATTCGCATAGGTGATGTATCAACCGTCAAGTTATCCCTTACTTGAACATCGTCTAATTGAACAACATGCAATGGATCTGCAATGTACCTCCACAATTGAGACATATGGAACACATCTTGAAGATTAGCAAGTGATAATGGTAATGCAATCCGATATGCCACCTCACCTTTTCTCTCGAAAATTTAATTCGGACCAATAAAACACGGCGCCAACTTATGCGATTTCAAATCCTACCAACACCCGTTACCGGTGTAACTCGAAGAAACACATGTTCATCCTTTTCGAACTCAAATGCTTTCCTCCTCTTATCATGGTAGCTCTTCTGACGACTCTGAGAAGCCTTCATCTTCTCTTGAATAACCTTGATCTTATCTGTAGTCTGTTGAACTATCTCGGGTCCAACCATAAAACTCTCTCCAGATTCATACTAACATAAAGGAGTCCTACACCTTCTACCATACAAAGCCTCAAAAGGTGCCATTCCAATACTCGAATGGAAACTTTTGTTATAAGTGAACTCAATCAACGGAAAGAAACTATCCCAAGCACCTCCTTGTTCTAAAACACAAGACCTCAAAAGATCCTCAAGCGACTGAATTGTCCTCTCCGTTTGATCATGAGTTTGCGGATGATACGTTGAACTCTAACGCAACTTAGCATCCAAAGCACTTTGCAAACCTTCCTAAAATATCGAAGTAAACCTCGGATCTCTATCAACAATAATCGAAGGAATACCATGCAAACAAACAATCCTCTCGATGTTTAGCTTCGCAAGTCTCTCCATCAAATAATCCATCCTCGTTGGAATAAAGTGAGCAGATTTCGTCAATCTATCCACAATAACCCAAATCAATTCATAATTACTCGACGTACTCGGTAAACCCAAAACAAAATCCATAGAAATACTATCTCACTTCCATTCAGGAATAGATAACGGTTGCATCAAACGAGACAGTTTCTGATGTTCAATCTTTGACTTCTAACAAGTCAAACAAGAATACACAAATTCCGCAATATCCTTCTTCATACCTTGCCACCAAAATAACTTTCTTAAATCTTGATACGTCTTAGTAGCTCCAGGATGAATACTCATACCACTTCGATGCCCTTCATCTAAAATTCTCTTCTTTAAATTCGTTGCATCCGGAATACAAACTCGAGCATGACACCTCATGAAACCATTCTTATTAATTTGAAAATCACCACCTTTTCCTTGATTAATCAATGTCATCTTATCAACCAATTTCAAATACGATTGCTGACCTTCTCGAATCTCATCAATAATACCACAAGTAAGCTTCAACATGCCAATCTTAACACATGAAGAAGTCGCTTCACAAACCAAACTCAAATCTCGAAATTGTTCCAACAATTCTAACTTTCGCATCATCAACATCGACATATGCAATGATTTCCTACTCAATGCATCGGCTACAACATTAGCCTTTCCGGGATGGTAATTCAAACCAAAATCATAATCTTTCAAGAATTCCAACCATCTTTTTTGTCTCATATTCAACTCTTTCTGATAAAACAAATATTTCAAAGTTTTGTGATCACTGTACACATCAAATCTTGATCCAAACAAATAATGTCTCCAAAGTTTCAAAACAAACACAACAATGGCCAACTCTAAATCATGTGTCGGGTAGTTCTTCTCATGAATTTTAAGTTTCGTAGAAGCATAAGCTACCACTTGTCGATTCTGGATCAACACACCTCCTAAACCCATTAAAGAAGCATCACAATACACAACAAATGGTTCCAACGGATCCGACAAAATCAAAATAGGAGCAGTTGTCAACCTTCTCTTAAGCTCTTGAAAATTAGCTTCACATTGCGAAGTCCAAATAAAAGCTTGACCTTTCCTAGTCAATTGCGTCACCGACAAAGATAGCTTAGAAAATCCCTCAATGAACTTCCTGTAGTAACCAGCCAATCCAAGGAAACTTCTAATCTCAGAAACAGATTTTGGAGCTTCCCGTTGAGATACAAGTTCAATCTTCGACGGATCAACAGAAATACCTCCACTCAAAATCACAGGTTCAAGGAAACTCACTTCCTTCAAACAAAACTCACACTTAGAAAGTTTCGCATACAATTGCTTTTCTTTCAACACGAATAACACAATTCTCAAATACTCAGCATGATCCTCTTCACTCTTAGAATATATCAAAATATCATCGATGAACATAACCATAAAATTATCTAGATACTCATGAAAAATTATATTCATATACTCCATAAACACACCAGGTGCATTGGTCACACCAAAAGGCATAACAAAATACTCATAATGTCCATACCTCGTTCTAAAAGCAGTTTTTTGAATATCCTTCGCCTTCACACGAATCTGATGATACCCAAATCTCAAATCTATCTTACTAAACACACGTGCACCCACTAACTAATCAATCAAATCATCAATCCTCGGAAGTGGATACTTGTTCTTAATTGTTACCTTGTTCATTTTTCTATAATCAACACAAAGCCTCATAGAACCTTCCTTTTTCTTAACCAATAAAACAGGCGCACTCCACAACGACACACTCAGACAAATAAACTTATTCTCAAATAAATCCTCAAGTTGACTCTTCAACTATTTCAACTCAGAAGCTGACATCCGATATGGAGCCATCGATACAAGACTAATTCTAGGAACTAAATCAATCATAAACTCCATTTCACGATCTGGCGGTAAATCACTAACATCTTCAGGAAATACCTCATCAAAATCACGAACTATTGGCAATTCCTCAATTGTTCTCTTCTCATGAACTTCCAAGGCTGCCAACAACATAAACAACATATCACCATCTTGCACAGACTTACCCATTTGCTTAGCAGATAAAAACAAATCTTCCTTAACATCAGTTTTAGGAAAAATAATCGTCTTATCAAAGTAGTTGATATAAATACGATTAAACTCTAACCAATGCATACCCAAAATCACATCGAGTTGCTCTAACGGAAGCAAACTAAATTAATTATGAAATCTCTACCAAAGATACCCAAAGGGAAATTCAAACACAAAAAAGAAGTAGACACAAAACCCATAGCAGGTGTATCAATAACCATACTTCTACACATATCGGACAACACAAGATTCAATCTCATAGCACAATCCAAAGAAATGAAAGAATGAATTGCACCAGTATCAATAATAGCAATCAAAGGTGTACCATTAATAAAGCACGTACCTCGGATTAGCCTATCAACAACAATGGTCTCAAAACCAAACAATGCAAACGCTTTTTCTTTCGCTTGCTCCTTCTTTGGCTTATCACACTTGGTACTAATATGCCCTTGCTCACAAAAATTGTAGCAAGTCACACTCGAACCAACTCTACAGTCCACAACTTTATGACCAGGCTTGTCACACTTTAAACACTTTCCAAAATTCTTGTTGCATTCATTAGCATGATTTCCTTCGACACCACACTTGTAGCACTTAATTGGAGTGATAGCTCCTCCCCTGCTTGGCTTTTTGCCATAACCTGATTTCTGCTTCTTCTTATCATCATAAGGTTTCCTATGATACTGTCCTTTCCCTTTCCCATCATTAAAAGACTTATAGTGAGAAGAACTCTCCCTACTATCCTCATCATAAATATAATTCTTGTTAACCAACTCCGTAAAACGAGTAATCTGTTGGTAACTAATAGCCTTCTTGATATCATGCCTCAAACCATTCCCAAAATTTAAACACTTAGACCTTTTCGCATTCACAGTGTTGTAATGAGGACAATACTTAATCAAATTTAGGAAATTTGCAGCATACTCCGCTACAGTTCCATTCCCTTGCTTCAATTCCAGAAATTCCACCTCTTTCTTTCCATGCACATCTTCCGGAAGTAAGTTTTCCTAAAATGCATCACGGAAAAGATTCCAAGTTACTTCTATGCCTTCCTCATCAAATCTTTACACAGTGTTACTCCACCAATCCCCAACATCTTTCTCTGGCATGTGAGTGCCAAACTGCACCTTCTGCACATCGGTATAATTCATGACTCGAAAGATCTTCTCGATCGCTTTCAACCATGCTTGTGCCTTGTTAGGTTCATGCTCTCCTTCAAATATCGGCGGATTGTTCCTTTGGAAGTCTCTCAAAATACGAAACTCATCCTCTTCTCTATTACCAACATTCACTTGTGGTACTTGCCCAATAGCACCCGCCAACATCGTCAATGCCTCGGCAATAGCGTCATCATTCCTTCCCGCACCCATTGTCCTAAGACAACCAAAAAACAAACATACAAACAGTATTGGTCGTGTCAGATACACAAATCTAATACAACGGGAATACAAGACATTAATAACCTTGAACAACTGGTCGACCATGCTTTGATACCACTAATGTAACACCCCTTTTTTAACCCAAAAATAAATACATATATTCACAGAATAATAACATGCATATAATTAAAAAGGGCATCACATGTTGTTTCCATAGCAATGATGTTTGTTGGAATGTCAAGAACGTAATGATATTATGAGGATAGATTAAAAACAAAAAGGCTTAAAAAGACTTAAGTAAATTATGAGTTTGTACCTCATTATGGGTGAGGTGATTATCAAACTTTTGGTAAAGGTTGTCCTTGCTAAGTATTGTGACGATAGAGAATTGTTCCTAGAATGATTGATACTTGATACGGAAGACCATATCTCTATTCAACAGAACATCGAGGTGAGCAGGCCAAATTTTAGGGTTGTCCTCTCTAACCTATGCAAAAAACATAGTAAGCAAACAACACATTTTTATGCTTCATGCTTGCAAGTAACAATAATGAAAAGTATAATATGAACCGTAAAACTCACCGCCTTCATAACTTGTCTTAATTCCCATGCATTCATTTTAGTGCAAGGAATACAATCCTTATCCCAAAAAACAAAGGTTCCTTAGTAGTTATCATATTCTACCTCCACTGCAAGTTTGAATCTATAAAGAGGGTAACGAGAGTATGTAAAAGTTGAATTATATAATGAGCCGTTAACATATATGAACATATCAAAGTCGAATGGCTCACTTAGTGACAGTTTCTACATCAGCAACTCCATAGGCACATTTAAACTTATAGCCGAGGGACTTGTTAGATGATTCGAAGCCAGGGCATGACTCAAAGTACCATCCAAACCTGGAAGCCTTGAAACATTTTGTTTTCCTAATTGTGGTTGCAAAACAATCCTATTGAGATAGTAGAGGTGACATATCAACATTGATTACACAAATCAAATATTTAAGATGAACTCAGATACAAATTTAAAACTTGTTTGAACAGATAAACCTTTCCTAACTCATAGATAACACATATACTCTTGATCTCATTGAGGCTAGTCCAGATTTTGTTATTGGATTGGATGGATGAATGCAGGTCAATGACAGAGAAAGAGCAGGTGCATTGGATAAATCAGATGCTCCAAAACTTAATGCGCAAATAGATTAGACACCACATATGCATTGGATAAATCAGTTTCTATTGACATTCATAAGCATGTTGTAGAAAGAAAATTAGTGGCAGCTTATGTGATTATTTAGGAGATTACCTAGATTTGAATTCATTAACTTGTGGATGGTCCAAGTTAATGTAAAGTCGAGAGTCGTTCCATGCGTTTGAAAGACATGGTAAACCAAAAGTTGTAATCATTGAACTTATTGCAGTCAGAAAATAGAAAAGTAGGATTCTAGATTATAATAGTAGGACCTGAAATTTAGCGGATAAGTGGAAATTTAAACAATTAATGAAACATGTATTTTGCTTCCACCATGCGTGTGTCAAGATGATAATAGTAGGACCAATGATTTTGGAAGGGGCATTATAGTTCATGAATTTCTTTCCGTAATCATCCCATAACACAACCTCAATAACATTGCCTTCAATATCACGTAGAGTGATATTGGCACAAGACTTCTTACTACCACCTCCCATATGGGTCTTAACAACATCTTGTAAAACCCCAATGACATCTGGAAAAAATATTTGCATAAACAATGACGAACCAACTACTACATAGTAAAAAATAATTGAGTATAAGCCATACTCACCATATAACATATCAGTATTGAAGCGTCCTTTGGGAAAGTTTTCGATAGGGACAAAGTTGTATTTGTGAGTTGATATTTTTGGGATCGCAACATTTATCATGGTAGCCCCTCCATTGAAGACTAGTTTGACAGGGTTTAAACATACTTTGAAAGGGCCATCATTAACAACCGGTTCTCCATTATAAATAAAATAAGTTTAATTTTCCTTAACATGTTCAATCCAATCTTTAAAGTCTCGGCTCCTAGTGGTCACGTGAATCTAATCACCCTGGGATAACAATGCAACTTTGTTAGTAAAGATATACAATGTCTACAACACACAACAATACACCTTTTTTAGTAAAGACATACATGAACAAACACATACATGAACAATATTTTGTATTGAAAAAATCCTTTGTCAAAACAATGTCCTGATAACACAACAATGCAACTTTGAAACATTCCTTGAACATATAATTGCCTTTTGTGTATATCTTTTATCAGTAACAAAAAACATAAAAAAACAATGTATTCAAATAATCTGTTATCAAAATAATATGTACACAACACAATAATGCAACTCGATTAGTAAAGACAAACATGAACAATCACATTGTCCTTTACCAAGTAATAATGGTCAGAAATGTTTAAAAAAACAATGTTCAGTAAAGCTAAAAAACATTCGGTTAGTTTAAAAAAATCATACGTTTCGATCCTGAATGACAAATTCAAGCTGTTGTTGGCTAGTTTTCTCTTTCACAACCCATAAGTCAACAACCTTGTGCATCTTCCACACTTGGTTTCCCTTGACCAGATCCTTGATGAGTATTGGAGTCCTTGACATTGTTCTCATTGTACGTTGTTAAAGAGAACACATATTGTTAAAATCCGTGTAATGTCATAACATTTGTGTTACTATGCTCATAGATGACGGGAGAAAAGGAAAAGGGAAAGTAAAACATATCAAGGTTTTTAAAGAAAGATGGTTTGAAGAAAAACATATTAAGAAAAACACACGAAGAAGAAAACTTATGTGTTTGCTATGCACGAAATATTTTGCGTTGCTGAAAACGAGCATTTTTGTGAAGAAAGATTGATTTGAAGAACATTGTATGAAGAACATCGAGAATGATTTTGAAATGATCCAGAGCAAACAAAGCAGACCAACAAATAATGAAACGACACAGTAATTCTATTTTGAAAGCTTTTGAATATACAGGTTAGCTTCATGAGTTGAGTAAAGAGGAAGAGGAAGAAGCAAACCTACGTGAGAGCTTCTGTAAGAGGAAAGGAATGGACGTTTTGTATAGAGAGAATGGAATTGGAGAAGGGGTGTTTTAGAAAATGTGATAATATAGATGGCTATAAACGATGCAATCGTTGGAGGGAAAGCTGTTCTTTTAATCCCACCAATGGAAACGTATACACTTGGCAATTGATTTGGGAATCAGTACTACAAAAGCTACATCAGTATTTATGACATTACAAATAAACCCTTGTTAGTATGACAAAATGAAGTAGGGTTCTATTTTCTATAATGCAAATGAGAAGGTCTCAATGGTTAATTGGAATACAATGTTTATGAGAAAGTGTGTTAATTAGGTAGTTACAAAAATGACCTTTTGTGTGGGTAAATTTTTTTGGTGAAAGGGCAATTTAGGCAGTTTGGTCAATATAATAGTATTGGGTAGGTAGTAGATTTTCAGTTGATGTTTTAGGTTGGATTCAGATTTGGTTTATTTTGCCTAGGTTAGTGAGGATTAGAATGGATTAGAATGTACATGATGTGAAATTAAGTGTTGAGTTTTGGATTTGCCAATAGTTTAATAAATATCTGGAATGAAGTTTAGTATGTGGAGTTGTGTTCAATTGATATAGTAAGGCTATAGATATGCCAATTGTTTGATAAATATGTTGATAGAAGTTTGGTATATGAAGTTGTGTTTTTGTAACAGTTTGACAACTTGTATGGATGTCGTCATTCTCTTCCAGATGGTTTGATGAGGACTACCGATGTTATGATGGCTGGGAAAATAGGTGTTGTCCATGGATATGGAGATGTTGGAAAGAGTTATGATGTTGCCTTGAAGCAAGTTGGAGCTCGAGTGACTATGACTGAAATTGATCCAATATGTTCTCTATGTTCTCTCTCTTACACATAATAATTAATAAATAAACAAATTAATAAAATGACATGGAAAATATATCATTAAAATTTATTATGCCAATTCAATAAAAATATGCCACGTATTTAAAAAATTGCAAACACCAAAATTTTTGGAAGAAAAATAAGTATGGGGTGACAAAATTGTTTAAAAAATAAATAAGGGGGATGATTTAGTGAGTTAGGCAAAATAAAGGCACCAAAATTGTAATTTAGCCTAAATATTTGTTAAAATGATTATGTAACAAACAATGAAGAGAAGCAAGTGGCCTAGTAGAATGGGCCCCATCTTGTAAGCTTTGTGTCACGGGTTCAACTTTCATTGGAGGCAAAATTTTTAGTTTTCATATTTAACCTCTTAACAACCAAAAATTAAAATAATAATTTTTCTAAAGACCGGCCACATGGTAGGGGAAAACACATATTAACCAATTAATAGACACGTGGAAAGCTTCATTTTCAAAAATTGGTGAAATTTGTGGATTTTTGGAAGAATGAAGATTTAATAGAAATCAAGGGTTAAATTAGAATTTGATAGATTACCTTAATCTTGTTCTTTCTAGGTGTTTGGATTGCCATGAGAGCACCCCACAAAGCTTGGATTTGCGGGATGAATGAAAAAAAAAGGTTTTTGGTGGGTAAGGTAGAGATTTTTTGTCCAAGTGACAAAAATAATACCCATGACAAACTGCTAAAGTGCCCCTGACTTACAAGGAAATCACACATATGACATTGGTTCTAAAAGTGACTAATTTACCCTTCCTGCACTCAAAATCACTAAATTAAAATTTATTTTTTCATTACACATTAAGATTTTTTTTCCTTTAAATTTATGTATGATATTAACATAATAAAATAAAATCACTTAAACTAGAATGGGTTGTTACACTTTATCCTCCTTAAAAAAATCTCGTCCTCGAAATGTATAATTTATTTGTGAAGATATGAGGATAGTTAGCCAGCATTTTGGACTCGAGTTTCCAAATGGCTTCTCTTGGTGGTGATCCCTCCCAAAGGACCTTCACCATGGGAGCTGAAGATGTCAAGCAATCTAAAATTAACACCTTAACAAAAGAGTACTATTAGGTTGAACTTGGGAGCATAAGTTTTACAAAACTTCTTTCAAAATAAGTCTTCCCCAAATAAAACTTTTTTCAAAATGTTTTCAAATCATGTGTTTCAAAATGCACGGGAGCATAAGTTTTACAAAAGATGTATTATGGACGGAATTGCATGATTTAATTAATGAACACAAAATATAATAAAAAGTAGATTGATGAATTTACTAACATACAATGTTTCACTTGTTAGACGATGGCAACTTATCTAGAGGGGATGAATAGACACCCAAGTTAAAAATGACCTTTTAAAACAGTTTTTGAAAATCAGAGAAACTATGGCAAGCGGAAGATTAGGCCTAGAACAAACAACCTGTCTATAACGAACTGATTATTGGAAACTCAGATATGCACATATTCGTAAGAAATGAATAAAAATGATGAGCAACTTTATACACACAATTCTTAATCACATGTTACAATAAGATTACTACGGTAACTTATTTCCATTGAAAATAATAAGAAAAGCATAAAAGACAAATTATCGAACACTTGAAGTGAAATCGATTTTTTAGATTTTCCTTTAAAGTTTTTCTATATCAAAAACCTTTTACAATCAATTATATTGTAACACAATCAACAGATCAATATAGATTTTAACAATCAAAGGAAAATCACTACGGATCGATCACTCAATCAATGTATTTAACAATTTGCTAATGAGAATTTAAATGCAAGAGAAAGAGATAGACGTGTCAGTTTGTACAAGATCCAAAGAGCATATGTGTGTAACTACTATGCATCTATGATATATCTTTGTAGTTTGTGTTTAAATTTACATGCTATCATGTAAATATGTTTTATCTCCAGGACTTAATTGTACTTTGTTTGTTTTAGCCAAAATTTTCCAAAGAGGGAGATTATTAGTTCCATGGTTTTTGTATTGGCATAATTTTGATAAAACATGTTTCGTAACTGATGTTGAACAAGATGTTGTAACATCCTGTTCTCTTGTCATAACATGTTCTGTTATTATGTATTTGGACAAATGTTCTGCCAGATGTTGTGACATTCTACACCAGAACATCTTGATAGTTTAGAATGTTTTTAAACATTGAAAGATTTTATTGAAAATTATGAGAATCTGGAATATTCAAATAATCATTACATGCGTAGGAAATCAAGGGATGTTTAGGATAAATGCGTATTAGTCTCTATTTTTAGAAAATGAATCCTTAAGTTTTATTTTGGAAAAATAAGATTTGATTGGTTCCTAATTTGTGAAAAAGATCTTGCAGTTATTTTTAGAAAAGAGAAGATTGTATTCAGATTAAAGTTCAAGCCCATTCTGTAAGTATCTATAAAAAGGAACTTGGGAAACCTAGTTTTCTAAGCTTTCTTAAAAAGAAAACCGTGAGTGCATAAGGGTTGCTGTTTTGGAAGTTTCTTAAGCTCTTTGTGTTTTCAGTTTCTTTGTTTCACTCATATATCTTCTTCTTTAAGAAATTGAACTAGTATGTTCAATTTCTTTATGATTTCATTCTTTCTTGGCTTTTCCTTAAATTTATGAAGGCTCCCAACCTTCGATTTAAGGATTGGATTAAACTTCCAATTCTTAACTCTGAGATATTTCTTAGTGATAAAATTTATTGGAGCTTTTGGAATTTGGGAAAACTTTGGTGGTATTAAGGGAACTAGGAAACACTTCTAAACACCTTGACTTATTTGATTCATATATTGATAGCTGGAGCCATAAAGAAACACTTGGTAGAAATAGGGTATTGTTAGGGACTCAAAAGGCTTTTTTCTTATAACTCATTTGCAATCTCATGTAATAAATTTTGGAAGTATAGTGAACCAGATAGCTCCTTTCTTCCCTAGAGTAGACAGTTTAATCAATCTGGGTAAACAAGTTACTATGTTATTGTATTTCATCTTCTTCTAGTTTGTCATGGTTTTAAAGCCACTTTTTGAAGGTTATTGTGCTGCTTTATGCCATTTATTTTTGTTGTTTGTTCTTTGTCGTCACACAACTTCTTGTTGTCTTTGAATTATGTATAATTCTTCTTAAATAATTTGAGTTATCTACCACTTTATAACAATAAGTGGCGCCCAACATGGGCAAAGGATTATTTTTTTAAAGATAGCACTATGGTAAATAGGAGATTGAGATGTTTTTTGGAGACAACAATTTTGAGTTATGGAATGTATAGATGCAAGTAATCTTAACTCAAGATAAGTGTATTGAATCATTGAAGGGTTATGCATTGATGTCTACACGCCTAACACAAGCAGAAAAGTTCGACATGGTAGGTAAGTATAGGAGTGCCACTATCTTGTGCCTCATGGATAAAGTTCAAAGGGTAGTTTCCAAGGCGAAGACTGCAATTTCGATGTGATAAAAAATTTAATGATTGTACATTACCAATTATTTGGCTCAAAGATTGTGTCTTAAACAAAAATTCTACTCATTCCAAATGGTAGAGAACAAATCCATAGTCAAACAGTTGACAAAATTTCACAAAATTATTGATCATCTTGAGAATATTGAAGTGAAAATTGAAGACGATGGGACAAGGCTCCACTCTTGTTGAGTTTATCACATGATACTTTGATTACTTTAAGGTTTACCTTATTTGTGATGAGTAAGTTTCTATTACTTAGGATTAAGTTCAGACAATTGTGAGATCTAAAGAATTTTCAAAGGTGAAATATTTGAATATTGACAATAATGGTGAAGGCTTAAGTGTCTCAAAAGGAGAAGGTGAGAATAGAGGATTGTCCAAATAAAAGAGGTTTGACAAGTAAAAGGTAAAATTCTTTACTTATGAGAAATCAAGTCACTTCATGAGGGATTGTCCCGAGAGGAAGGGCAATAATGATTATGTTCTGATTGTAGTTGTCTCAGGGGAGAATAGTTATGAGAGTGTTAGTGGATTATTGGTGTCATGTTTGGATACTGAAGAGGGTTAGGTTAGGGACTCGTTTTATTATTATCACATGTGTCGAAGAAAAACATACTTTAACATTTTGAAGCTGGAACAAGGTAGAGTAGTTATCCTTGGTGAATGCGACCTGTAAGGTTTATGGTATTGGTATGGTCAATCATAAAATATTCGATGACTGTGAGTTTCTTATTTACAAGGTGATGTATGTTCCAGAACTCAAGAAAAATTTGTTATCCATAAGCATATTTGATGAGCTAGGATATTTCACTAGAGTTGAATATAGGGTGTTTAAGATTTTGCATGGTAAAGTTATCATAGGTGAAAGGGTATAAAATATGTGGATTATATATTTTAGAAGGTTCCAATGTTACTATTCATTCATCATCAACTAGTGAAGCCTTTCATGACAAGAAAAAGCTATGGCATTTGAGGTCAAGGCATGGTGGATGCCTCGAGGCTGTTTTAGAGCTCTTTAATGAGTTTGGCAAAAGTCAAGGCATCAATATGCATTTGATCCAATAATTGTCATTGAGTTTTTGGGGTATGGCTGTAGCAACCTGCCCTAAAAATAAAGTTTTAGAGTCGCCACCTATTCTACCAAGGTGAATAGGAAACCCTACGCAGTATAAATATCTGGGGAAGATTATTATAATCAGGTCGAGGGAAGGTGTTAGGCACCCTTAACCCTTTCCTATGGTTTTAAATTGAGAGGCAGAGGTTTATGGCTAAAATTATTAAGATTTACTAGCTAAAGAAATGAAAAGGGTGAATGGCAAGATTTGAACCTGGTTAGAATTTTGAGGAAGGGGACTCGCCTTGTTGCCAAGTGCCTACGTATCTCCTTAGGGAGAATCAGAGTCAACGTAGTTCGGGCACAGGGTTATGTAGCGGGGAAAATCTGATATCGAAGCCATGGGATTGACTCGAATCAATATTCCGTTTTGAAATCGCCACCGCGCTTTATTTTTTCAAAGGAAAAGGGAAAAGAACGAAAAACCCAAAGTTTTGTTTTTAAAACAAGAAAGAGAACTCAGGTTCGGGTGTTGATTATATGAGGGGAAGGTTTAAAGCACCCCTCATATCCGTGGTACTCCACGGGAACCTTTTTGAAAATCTGTGTGTGTGTGTGCTAAAAAAAGGGTTTGTTTTATTTTTAAAATAAGCTCGGCAAAGCGTTTAGCTTTGGGCCTACATACCTCCTCGGTGCAATGGAGAAGTCAGAGCTAATGTAGTTCCGCTTTTGGGAAAAACGTTTTAAAAACGAATAAACACTTTGTTGTCGTTAGAGAGAAATACTCAGCCATTGATCTTGAGCATGAGAACAAACAAGTTCTTTGCATCGCAAATGAAAGAAGGGCTCCAACTCGGATGAAATCAACGAGTATGCCACTAGCTCTCTCACGCGGAAAAGATCTCGTTATTATCAATCAATTTCAAAATCGTGGGGTATAACCACTCGTTTCGACAATTAACGGTGTCTAAACTTTTGAAGAAAAGCCACTAAGGGCGAAAGATATTTTTAAGAAAAAAAAGGTTTTGAAAAGATTTGCAAACATAAGAATATTTTGGAAAAAGGGAGAAGATTTTGAAAATTTAAGAATGGGAGGAGATGAAGAGGCTAACCTAATGCATAAAATAAAAGCTAAGGAAAGAAACAGTCTAACCGAATAAGAAGCCAACACTTGACATTAAGAGCCAAGGTAGTTTTCCCATCCTTTGGATTTATCAGTACCAACACATTAACACTTGGGGATCCAGATGAACTTATTGTCTTAGCACCATTTTTGCATTAAACACATTAAGATTCTGACGAAAATCGGGCAGAGTAACGGCTGTTTTCGGGTAAAATCCTTATCTCAATGCCTTGGAATTAACCATCAAGGGCTTTCAAGGAAATACCTGCACACATAAACATACAACAGAACAATGCCAGACAAACAGAACAATCACAGGATAGTAATAGAATGAGTCCAAAGGTACTAGGTCCATAAGTCCGAATCTCCAAAGTGCTAGGGATAGTAACCAATAGTCCAAAGAGAGCCTTATGTATTTTTTAGATTTTGGTTGTTTATTAGTGTTTTAGCAAAAAAATAAAGTATGGTCCAAGTGGACAAAAGAAAAATAACGGAAGCATAAACATATGTCCAAGTGGACAAAGAGAAAATGGCGGAAAGTAAATATGATGAAATGATAAAATAAAGCGATAAAGCGAGAAATATAAAGAGCGGTATAGTAAAGGTGCGGAAATTAAAGTTAGTTGTTAAATGTTAAAGATAACCATCTTGAAACTTGTCAAGTATGTTATCAAAGTTAGTAGGAAGATCTATGGTGAATGAATGATGTACTCGGATTTAAAGTCAATGGGGCTTATCAGAAGCTTGATAAAATCATAGCGACTACACGATAAAAACCTCCACAAGTCTTAAATCAACCGCATACAATTCTCTTCCATGTTTGATCTTTTTGATTCGGGACACAAAATATTGCGCTATGTTAAGCAGATCGCCAAGTGATTTATGTAGAAATCACCCTACAACGAGGCCGGTCAAAACTTTATGTGCTAATGTATGCGAGAAGAACGATATGTAGATCGCCTTCCGAAAGCAATACCGCACGAAAAGAAAATAGGTAACGATCTAGTCTTCACTAAGAATCCATAAGAATTCTCAAAGTATTAAGACTTTCATCGATCAAAAGAAAAAAAGGAGAAGAAGAAGATAAAATGCATAAAGATAATCAACTCACACTATCATTAATATCATTCATCTAATATTATGGATTTGGTTCTTTCAAACCTATCAACATCCTAGATCCAATGATATTAATGAAATGGAGGAAGAAGAATAAAATTCACAAAAGATAATCAACTCACACTATCATTAATATCATTCATCTAATATTATGGATTAGGTCATTTCAAACCTATCAACATCCTAGATCCAATGATATTAATGAAGTGGAGAAAGAAGAAAACCAAAACAAGCATAAAAAAGGCAAAAAACCACATTCTGCCAGCAGGAAATCGATTTCATGCAGAGGGAAATCGATTTCCATAGTGCAGTTTTCAAAAAAAACAAGTCACGCTCAGCAGGAAATCGATTTCAGCCTTAAGGAAATCGATTTCCTCAGTGTAAAAATCAGCAAAAACAGCATTTAGAGGCATAAAACTTGACTTGAACAAATGTACAAACACCTTATGATCAAACATCAATTGGAGCACGAATTTTTCATCAAATCACCATCAAATAGCACCAATATAGCATCAAAGATGCATCACACACAAGCAACAAAGATCTACATCATGATATACAAAAAGGATGAAGAAAATTTACCAAATCTTGAACAAAACTTGGATCTACTTCAATAATCACCAACACAAATCTTGATCTCTCAACAATTAAAGAAAAAAGAATGAAATGGATGGTGGTTTAGCTCAAAGTTTGTGAGGTTCAAGATGTAACTCACAAACTTTATGAAAGAACAAATAGCTTTGGTGAATTTGGTAGGGATGAGGAGAGAAATTGCAAGGGGTTTTTTGGCTCTCAAAAGCTTCAGAAATGAGAGAGTAGTGGGCTCTATTTATAGGATGAGAGCAAGAGTAGTGGTAATTTGGTCTTTTTGAATTTGGTAATTAGCTTGTGTTTAATTGGTGATTAAAGTGGCAATTAAATGGTAAAAAGTGGTAAAATGGGGTTTAAGTGGGTTTAATGAAGAGAATTATTTTGATGAGGTGGAAAATTGGTAAAATGACAAAAATGGTCAAAGAAAATAGGTGCCAAAATCAAATCAAGCTTCCCTCTCTATTTTTTTTGAATTTCGCCTGAAGGAAATCGATTTCCCCAGGAGTGAAATCGGTTTCACTCTGTTCCAGAAGAGAAATTGGCGCAAAATACACTAGGGAAATCGATTTACCCAGGAGGGAAATCGATTTCATGCTGTCCAGAATGTGATTTTGTTGAAGATTGCTGCAGGGAAATCGATTTACCCAGTAGGGAAATCGATTTCATCAGTCAGAAAAGTGAAAAATGCCTTGCTTAATGCATGTCTTGGCTTGGTACCTACAAAACAAAAGCCTACAAAGAAACAAAGCAATATTTTTGGTATTTGGGTTAGTATAATATGCATAAAAGATAAACAATCATTGGTGCTTGATGGTCCCTCTCATTGATGAGGTGAGTGCAACACCATAAACAAACTTCCAAGTGAAGCTCTTGATTAGTGATTGGGATATGAATGATATAGGATCTTAGGGTCAAAAATTGGGGTATGACAGATGCCCCTATTTAAGTTTCTTCGATCTGGAAATACGATGATTGGAAATCTTCGTTTTGACAAAAATCGAAGAGACTTAAATATATAAGACACAATTTTTGATCCTAAGATGCAATGCAATGTTAATGAATGCATGCGATGATAATAAAGCATGACAAGATTGGGGAGTAACAAGTGATCCACTGGGGAAAACAAATGTCTTGCCATAACTCCGCTGGGGAAACAAATGTCTCGCAAGTAGAGACTCCACTGGGGAAAGCAGGACTTTGTTGGAGAGACGGAACTTTGGTGGGAAAAGAAACTTCTCTGGAAAAACACTTCGCGTCAGAGAGATTATAGTATCCTCTTTCACTGGGGATGAGAAAAGGGGATCATCCTCTTTCACTGGGGATGAGGAAGTATGCATCCTGAATTAGAATACCAATCTTCCGTTAACAGAAATCACATCATCGTACCACTGATGATTGAAGAGATGTACCGCCGTACCACTGACGATAACACATACCCACGTTCCACTGAAGGCACGAAGAAGAAATATACCACCGTACCACTGATGATATGAAGAGATGTACTGCCGTACCACTGATGATATGAAGAGAGATATACCACCGTACCACTGATGATATGAAGAGAGATATACCACCGTACCACTGATGATATGAAGAGATATATACCACCGTACCACTAATGATATAAAGAGAGATGTACCACCGTACCACTGATGATATGAAGAGAAATACATCGACGTACCACTGACGATGAAGATAACAAAATACACCAACGTTCCACTGAAGGTGAACTAAATACATCGACGTACCACTGACGATGAAGATAACAAAATACACCAACGTTCCACTGAAGGTGAACTACCAACGTTCCACTGGAGGTAGAAAGAGATGTATCGCCGTACCATTAACGATGACACATACCCACGTTCCACTGAAGGTGAACTACCAACGTCCCACTGGAGGTAGAAAGAGATGTATCGCCGTACCACTAACGATAACACATACCCACGTTCCACTGAAGGTATTGAAGAGAAATACATCGACGTACCACTGAAGATGAAGATAACAAAATACACCAACGTTCCACTGAAGGTGAACTACCAACGTCCCACTGGAGGTAGAAAGAGATGTATCGCCGTACCACTAACGATATCACATACCCACGTTCCACTGAAGGTATTGAAGAGAAATACATCGACGTACCACTGACGATGAAGATAACAAAATACACCAACGTTCCACTGAAGGTGAACTACCAACGTCCCACTGGAGGTAGAAAGAGATGTATCGCCGTACCACTAACGATAACACATACCCACGTTCCACTGAAGGTAAACTAAATACATCGACGTACCACTGATGATGAAGATAACAAAATACACCAACGTTCCACTGAAGGTGAACTACCAACGTCCCACTGGAGGTAGAAAGAGATGTATCGTCGTACCACTAACGATAACACATACCCACGTTCCACTGAAGGTATTAAAGAGAAATACATCGACGTACCACCGACGATGAAGATAACAAAATACACCAACGTTCCACTGAAGGTGAACTACCAACGTCCCACTGGAGGTAGAAAGAGATGTATCGCCGTACCACTAACGATAACACATACCCACGTTCCACTGAAGGTATTAAAGAGAAATACATCGACGTACCACTGACGATGAAGATAACAAAATACACCAACGTTCCACTGAAGGTGAACTACCAACGTCCCACTGGAGGTAGAAAGAGATGTATCGCCGTACCACTAACGATATCACATACCCACGTTCCACTGAAGGTATTGAAGAGAAATACATCGACGTACCACTGACGATGAAGATGACAAAATACACCAACGTTCCACTGAAGGTGAACTACCAACGTCCCACTGGAGGTAGAAAGAGATATACATCGACGTACCACTGACAATAACACATACCCATGTTCCACTGAAGGTATTGAAGAGATACACATCGACGTACCACTGACGATGAAGATAACAAAATACACCAACGTTCCACTGAAGGTGAACTACCAACGTCCCACTGGAGGTAGAAAGAGATGTATCGCCGTACCACTAACGATAACACATACCCACGTTCCACTGAAGGTATTGAAGAGAAATACATCGACGTACCACTGACGATGAAGATAACAAAATACACCAACGTTCCACTGAAGGTGAACTACCAACGTCCCACTGGAGGTAGAAAGAGATGCACCGCCGTACCACTAACGATGAAACATACCCACGTTCCACTGAAGGTATTGAAGAGAAATACATCGACGTACCACTGACGATGAAGATAACAAAATACACCAACGTTCCACTGAAGGTGAACTACCAACGTCCCACTGGAGGTAGAAAGAGATGCCTCTTCGTATCACTGATGGTGAAGAGCAATCAATAATGATTTGAGGATGCCAACACAAATGCATAATCTCAATATTCATTATCCAGCAACCAAAATTCAATCCATGAACAAATGGAAAGAAGCTGCCTCAAAAAGACTAGACCAAGTGAGGGAAAAAACTCACTGGTATTCTGTTCGTAGACATCTGAACAGAATAACTGAAACATATTATCCACCTAGAAACAAATTCAATGGGGATTTTCAAGGAAAGTGAGCTTTTTCTGCTTGACTGCAAACTGTCACTTATACTGAAGCGACTTACCATTTGCTGAGCTTCTTCCATTTGGGAATCAAGAAGTTCATAAAGCCTGAGAGATTATCACTTGCTTTGAAGATAAGATTGATATGTGGAGACATACAAACTTGCTCAAATAAAGAGGCTTGTTGTCAGCCAAAATATGATGGCGATAACATAAGTTGCTTAAAGTCAAAACCTGCCCCTTGCTTTCAAGCACAAATTCCGAGGGAGTGCAATAACAACACTGCTGGAAAATATTTCAGTCTCTGATAAGAACATCAATCACAAATGAATTTTCCATTGTTGAGGGAAGAAGAAATCCTCAAGAGGTGCAAAATAAATGCCTTCTCAATCTAGGTTTCCCAGCCTAGAGAGGTTCAAAATAGTATTGCAAGAGACCAAAGTTCAACTCCAAGAACAAACTAGATAGAAACGGTCAAACAAAGCTTTTCCCCTTGAGGAATAAACTCAACTGGGGATTAATCAATCTCTGTGAGGAATTTACAGATCATCTTCTTCTTATCAAAAAGATTGGACAACACATCAAGCTCTATTATGGGAAATCAGAGAAAATTTCTTTGGAGAAAATCACCATTCCGAACTTGCAGAGGAACTAAGAAGTTAACATCAAAGCAAACAAGTTAACATGCGGGGGATTTTAGTTCAAAACTCAACACAAGGTGAGAAAGAAAACCCAACAGTCAACCGTTGTCTCAAAACTTCTTGGTAGAGAGTGACATACTCTGGATTAATCATGGAAACAACCTTTGTACTTCAAGCTAATGAGGTGATCAAGGTAACTTCTGATTCACAACTTGCCCCAGACTACATAGTCTATGAGAGGAAACTACCTCAAAAAGGTTCATAGAGATCCTTGGCGTCATGAAGACTTGGAATAATCTGCCCCAGATCAACAGATTCTTGGAGAGATTTGTCAAATCTCGACGTAACTGCCCCTGATTGACTGAACTTGACACATTCCTTTGTTCGACAGAGTCTTCAAGCTTTGCCCCATGATAGTAATCAAACTTGCAAAAGCATTATACTGGGAAAACAACATGCCCCTGGCAATGTTTTAGTTTTCTACTGATGATCAGATGTAAACTTCCTGGATGTCAAACAAATGTTTACAAGCAGAAAAGTGTTTATTCTGAGAATGATAATGAAAATGCAACAATTATGTAAGTCTTGAAGTTTCAAAAAGATGTCGCAAAACCTTGTAAATGAATCACCGGTTAAGGAAAGACATTGATTTTTGATTGCATATGATACCAACACAAGTTTTCAGCATAACCGATAGGAGTCAGGAACGCTTTCCTGTTTAAGTATGCTCTCGAAATAAACCCTGCTTCAATTAGGACTTTTGAGGGTTGTAACGTGGCCTGGTTCACGGTTTTTAGAAAAAAAAGATTTTAGGCTCAAAGTTTATTTAGCCCACCCCAACTTCGTGATGTTCTCCAGTCCTATGTTCAGTTAACTCAACATGAGTATTCATCTCTCAAAAGGATTTTGTGCCATGAATGATCCAATGAAGCTTTCTTGGAGATAGCAGTCACCCTTTTTGTCTTCGTGATTGCATTCACACGGATTTGTTCATTGCTGAGGACTTTTGCTTTGTAGTCCTTTCTTTTCACTTTTCACTCTTTTTTCTTCTTTTTTCTTTTTTATTTCCCTAACTTTTGCCTGGACTGATTCTTATGAATTGGTCGTCCAGCGGGATGCTCTAACTTTTGCCTAAGTAATTTGTTTTCAAGTTTTTGACTTAGCGAGCTTTTTTCTTTCTTTCTTCTTTTTTTTTTTATTATTTTGATTTGAACAAATCGTGTGATATTGATTTTGTCTTCACTTGTTGAGAGGGTTATGACTGCCTCACTCTTTGGCGGATGGAAGATAACCATTGTGGTTTCACATTTCCATGCCTTTTGATACGCGGTGGATAACCATTGTGGTTTTCCATGATCCAACCTTTGATGTGCGGGGAATAACCATTGTGGTTTTCCATGATCCAACCATTGATGTGGATATGACATGCTTGATCTTTGGATGCACAATCCTTTTTGAAATATGAACACTCGGTCAAATCAACTGAACACTACCCTGCCCCAGGTTAAAATTAGGGTTTTTTCGTTCAGAAAAGAAACTCCTACTTCAAGGCTCAAAGGGGTTAACAAGGGATTATCTTCCTTATATCTCCGGTGTCTGGGAATTTGAAACAATGCCTGTACATCATCAGCAGGGTCTTATTCAAAAGCATACAACCAGAAATTTTGCGTTTTCAGATCATCATCCTCCCTCCAATCTTTGCATAAGCAAGAGTTTGGCAAAAGTAATTGGTATCATAATGCATGAAAACAAATAAACATGAGTGAAGCGAATGGATTACTTCAAGACAAACATTATCATTGTGTTAGCATTAACATTCAAAAATAAACAAGTTTCTACATGCAAACAATGCATTGAAAAACAAGAAATATTACAAATGGAAATCAATAAGAATACTAAAAACTGAGAAAAACTCTCTCCATCTGGGCATATGCTGAACGAAACATCTTTCGAGCTTCAGGCTACCATCAATAGTGATTCAATCATGCTTTGGCAAAGAATTGGCTTGAACATCATAACCAACATCTTGGAAAGTCAAAATACCAGCATGGATTAATCTTTGAACTTCATTTTTTAGAGGTCAACAATTATCTAAGTCATGTTCAGAAGCATTCTGATGAAAAGCACAAGTGACATTAGCATTGTACCACCAAGGAATCTTCTCTGGAATTGGAGGTGGTGACCTTGTCTGAACCAAATTCTTATGAATTAGAGCAGGGAACAATTCTGTGTAGGTCATAGGGATAGGATCAAAATTCCCCTTTTGAGATTGATTTTGCTCGTTTGGTGGAGGAGCTCGTTGACGTGTGCTCTGCTGATAATCCGGAATTGCATGAACTGAATTGGATACAGGAATGACATATGGAACATGCTGATGTTGATGATGATTGTTTTCTCCCCTGATTCTCTTCTTTGAAAGGTCATTACCAAACTTCTTCACACTACCAGCTGAGTTACCTTCTTCAAACAAACATCCCATTCGGACCTTTTTTTTCTAGAAGCTCTTTCATATCCACCTCTCCATGGGAGTCAGTAGGTGTACGGACTACTATCCCCTCAGGAAAGGATGAGTTCAGAGTTTCAAAAAAAGACCTTCGCCATCCTTTCTTCCTTCATAGAAGGATTGACTTGGGCAGCAACTAAAGCCTCAGCCAGAGCAGTCAGATGCTCCATACCAGCCTTCAAAGTAACCACCTCTTCACGGAGCTCAAGGATCTCTTGTTTGATGCTTTCCATTTCTTCTTAGCAAGAGTGTTGTACTGATGATACCAGGAGAAAGGAAATATGGCTCTGGAGAATTTCTTTAGAAAGCAGGACCAAATGTAGAATGATGCATGCAATGCAGTAATTTGTTTTTTTTTTTATTTTTTTTTTATTTTAATTTTTGAGTTTCAAGGAACTTAAGATATTAACTTGTAAACACTCAAACATTGGACTAAAGCTTTGATTAAGTTATCATCAAAATCAATCATCCATTTTGGTGGATTAGAATTTTCACCCCATCAACACCCAAGATCCATTGAGTTTGATGAAACTTATGATGTTTACAAGGAAAGACCTCTAAGTTCCTTGAAAATCAAAAGAAAAAGAGTTTTCATGGACGCATGAATGCATGGTTTATGCATCAACCACAATCAAGAGCATGCAAGGTCACATAAGATCATAGTTCAAAGGTTCGACGTCACGAGCATGGAGCCATGGTCTAACCATCCCAAAAGGTATGATCTAGGGAGTTTTGTACCTGCCAATCGGGTTCTACAAAGGTTCCCAGAGTTTTCAATCTTCTATCGGATATTACCGGCACGCACAATTGCTCATGGGCGCCAATAATATGCCTAAAAAGACCTCGTCTGAGCGTAGTATCGCATGACAACAAGCTCAAATTGGTACTTGATCTTGTTTCTGCACTACATCCTAAAAAGGCTTAGATTGGTTAAAAAGGTTCTAGGCCATTCAGCTTCTACGGACACTCACTATTGAAAGTAATAGTGTTATCACGATGGTTCGTAACAACCTCTACTACCTTCCATGAGGCCTCCACTGATTGGGGTTCCACCATATGACGCTCATGGTAAGGATTGCTCCTGACATGCGACTATTGGTCTTACCACCTCCTATCTCAAGTTACTCACCAAAGTTCGGGTTAGAACTTTATCTCATCACAGAGGAACCATCAAGCACCAAAAAGAAAAAAAAAGAAGATAAACAAACAAAGCACACAACAATATATACAGATAAACACACAGATAAACAAAAATAGGCTTAACACACTTAAAAACTGGATCCCCAGTGAAGTCGCCATTTTTCTGTAGCGGGGAAAATCTGATATCGAAGCCATGGAATTGACTCGAATCAATATTCCATTTTGAAATCGCCACCGCGCTTTATTTTTTCAAAGGAAAAGGGAAAAGAACGAAAAACCCAAAGTTTTGTTTTTAAAACAAGAAAGAGAACTCAGGTTCGGGTGTTGATTATATGAGAGGAAGGTTTAAAGCACCCCTCATATCCGTGGTACTCCACGGGAACCTTTTTGAAAATCTGTGTGTGTGTGTGCTAAAAAAAGGGTTTGTTTTATTTTTAAAATAAGCTCGGCAAAGCGTTTAGCTTTGGGCCTACATACCTCCTCGGTGCAATGGAGAAGTCAGAGCTAATGTAGTTCCGCTTTTGGGAAAAACGTTTTAAAAACGAATAAACACTTTGTTGTCGTTAGAGAGAAATACTCAGCCATTGATCTTGAGCATGAGAACAAACAAGTTCTTTGCATCGCAAATGAAAGAAGGGCTCCAACTCGGATGAAATCAAAGAGTATGCCACTAGCTCTCTCACGCGGAAAAGATCTCGTTATTATCAATCAATTTCAAAATCGTGGGGTATAACCACTCGTTTCGACAATTAACGGTGTCTAAACTTTTGAAGAAAAGCCACTAAGGGCAAAAGATATTTTTAAGAAAAAAAAGGTTTTGAAAAGATTTGCAAACATAAGAATATTTTGGAAAAAGGGAGAAGATTTTGAAAATTTAAGAATGGGAGGAGATGAAGAGGCTAACCTAATGCATAAAATAAAAGCTAAGGAAAGAAACGGTCTAACCGAATAAGAAGCCAACACTTGACATTAAGAGCCAAGGTAGTTTTCCCATCCTTTGGATTTATCAGTACCAACACATTAACACTTGGGGATCCAGATGAACTTATTGTCTTAGCACCATTTTTGCATTAAACACATTAAGATTCTGACGAAAATCGGGCAGAGTAACGGCTGTTTTCGGGTAAAATCCTTATCTCAATGCCTTGGAATTAACCATCAAGGGCTTTCAAGGAAATACCTGCACACATAAACATACAACAGAACAATGCCAGACAAACAGAACAATCACAGGATAGTAATAGAATGAGTCCAAAGGTACTAGGTCCATAAGTCCGAATCTCCAAAGTGCTAGGGATAGTAACCAATAGTCCAAAGAGAGCCTTATGTATTTTTTAGATTTTGGTTGTTTATTAGTGTTTTAGCAAAAAAATAAAGTATGGTCCAAGTGGACAAAAGAAAAATAACGGAAGCATAAACATATGTCCAAGTGGACAAAGAGAAAATGGCGGAAAGTAAATATGATGAAATGATAAAATAAAGCGATAAAGCGAGAAATATAAAGAGCGGTAATATAAAGAGCGGTATAGTAAAGGTGCGGAAATTAAAGTTAGTTGTTAAATGTTAAAGATAACCATCTTGAAACTTGTCAAGTATGTTATCAAAGTTAGTAGGAAGATCTATGGTGAGTGAATGATGTACTCGGATTTAAAGTCAATGGGGCTTATCAGAAGCTTGATAAAATCATAGCGACTACACGATAAAAACCTCCACAAGTCTTAAATCAACCGCATACAATTCTCTTCCATGTTTGATCTTTTTGATTCGGGACACGAAATATTGCGCTATGTTAAGCAGATCGCCAAGTGATTTATGTAGAAATCACCCTACAACGAGGCCGGTCAAAACTTTATGTGCTAATGTATGCGAGAAGAACGATATGTAGATCGCCTTCCGAAAGCAATACCGCACGAAAAGAAAATAGGTAACGATCTAGTCTTCACTAAGAATCCATAAGAATTCTCAAAGTATTAAGACTTTCATCGATCAAAAGAAAAAAAGGAGAAGAAGAAGATAAAATGCATAAAGATAATCAACTCACACTATCATTAATATCATTCATCTAATATTATGGATTTGGTTCTTTCAAACCTATCAACATCCTAGATCCAATGATATTAATGAAATGGAGGAAGAAGAATAAAATTCACAAAAGATAATCAACTCACACTATCATTAATATCATTCATCTAATATTATGGATTAGGTCATTTCAAACCTATCAACATCCTAGATCCAATGATATTAATGAAGTGGAGAAAGAAGAAAACCAAAACAAGCATAAAAAAGGCAAAAAACCACATTCTGCCAGCAGGAAATCGATTTCATGCAGAGGGAAATCGATTTCCATAGTGCAGTTTTCAAAAAAAACAAGTCACGCTCAGCAGGAAATCGATTTCAGCCTTAAGGAAATCGATTTCCTCAGTGTAAAAATCAGCAAAAACAGCATTTAGAGGCATAAAACTTGACTTGAACAAATGTACAAACACCTTATGATCAAACATCAATTGGAGCACGAATTTTTCATCAAATCACCATCAAATAGCACCAATATAGCATCAAAGATGCATCACACACAAGCAACAAAGATCTACATCATGATATACAAAAAGGATGAAGAAAATTTACCAAATCTTGAACAAAACTTGGATCTACTTCAATAATCACCAACACAAATCTTGATCTCTCAACAATTAAAGAAAAAAGAATGAAATGGATGGTGGTTTAGCTCAAAGTTTGTGAGGTTC
This sequence comes from Vicia villosa, assembly GCF_029867415.1. Taxonomy (NCBI): domain Eukaryota; kingdom Viridiplantae; phylum Streptophyta; class Magnoliopsida; order Fabales; family Fabaceae; genus Vicia; species Vicia villosa. The sequence goes on along the minus strand of NW_026705280.1, from coordinate 722,734 downwards.
AAGATGTAACTCACAAACTTTATGAAAGAACAAAGAGCTTTGGTGAATTTGGTAGGGATGAGGAGAGAAATTGCAAGGGGTTTTTTGGCTCTCAAAAGCTTCAGAAATGAGAGAGTAGTGGGCTCTATTTATAGGATGAGAGCAAGAGTAGTGGTAATTTGGTCTTTTTGCATTTGGTAATTAGCTTGTGTTTAATTGGTGATTAAAGTGGCAATTAAATGGTAAAAAGTGGTAAAATGGGGTTTAAGTGGGTTTAATGAAGAGAATTATTTTGATGAGGTGGAAAATTGGTTAAATGACAAAAATGGTCAAAGAAAATAGGTGCCAAAATCAAATCAAGCTTCCCTCTCTATTTTTTTTTGAATTTCGCCTGAAGGAAATCGATTTCCCCAGGAGTGAAATCGATTTCACTCTGTTCCAGAAGAGAAATTGGCGCAAAATACACTAGGGAAATCGATTTACCCAGGAGGGAAATCGATTTCATGCTGTCCAGAATGTGATTTTGTTGAAGATTGCTGCAGGGAAATCGATTTACCCAGTAGGGAAATCGATTTCATCAGTCAGAAAAGTGAAAAATGCCTTGCTTAATGCATGTCTTGGCTTGGTACCTACAAAACAAAAGCCTACAAAGAAACAAAGCAATATTTTTGGTATTTGGGTTAGTATAATATGCATAAAAGATAAACAATCATTGGTGCTTGATGGTCCCTCTCATTGATGAGGTGAGTGCAACACCATAAACAAACTTCCAAGTGAAGCTCTTGATTAGTGATTGGGATATGAATGATATAGGATCTTAGGGTCAAAAATTGGGGTATGACAGGTTATACGTCTTAGAATTGATTATGAAATTGTTTTGAAGGCTTTTTGAATGGCCTATCGTAGTTTTGAATTTTGTGGTTTACAAGGCATTTTGAATTGCCTGATCGAAATGATGAAAATCCGTAGTTTGAATGAGTGTTTTAAGATTTGGGCGTACAACCCTGGTTCGATGTGTTTTCGTTAGGTGTGATGATCAATAGATTTGATCATTATAATTAACGAATTAGATAATGTATTGCTGGCCATTCTGACTGAAAGATTCGGTCGTCACGAGCAGCAAATGAAGTATATTTTAATTTTTGTGTAATTGAATTTTGATGTTTTATCATCACCTCTCATAACCAATAGATTTGGTTATTACATGATAATGAATTTCAATATTTATGTTTTATTATTTTATCTCTCGCCAATGCGACTAATAGATTTAGTCGGATCGAGGAGAGAATTAGCCAAGAATTAGTCAACTTAACATTAACGAATAAATTAATTAGATTCAATTTATTTCTCGCCAATGCGGCCAATAGATATAGTCGGATCGAGGAGAAAATTAATTAAGGGTTAATGTTTTGCCAAATGGCCAGTAGGATTGGGCAAACCCTAATGCATTGATAACTTCCTAGGGTTTTTGTGATTTATAATGGTCAAAACCAATTAAATAAATTAATCGAAATAATCGAATAATCGGGTGATAATCTTAAACCCATGTCGTTAACCTAATCCTAGTTTATTAACCTAACCCTAATTAAATCAATTAATTAAATCAAATGTAAACAATGATCACTTAATCTAAATAATAAATAAATAAAAACAAATGGATAAATAAAATAAAAATTATATAGAACCTGGTTATAATCCTGTGTGAATGATCCTTGAGTGCCCATGGTGAACCTTGCAATCCTGGGCATTAGATTTGAATCATAGGAGATCTCGTGGTGGAGATGTGAGGGTCCACCGTGAGTATGCATTGGCCGCGTATATCAGATCTAGGCATAATGGAGAACAAATAAATGGTAAAACAAATAAGCAAGACACTGGGATCGAACCCAGGTCTGCTTGGTTCCCCATACTAACGTTTCTCCATCAGTGCTAGCTTTATGAGTTGTCAAAGTACTAAACGAAAAATAAAATAAAGAAAACCAAAACAGTTGAAGCATTAGTCAACCACCGGGCTCCATCGTCACACCTTCAGCAAATGGGAAAAGAGAGAGAACATTGGGACTTTTGACCACCCAATGAGATGCGGAGAGAGGAACATGAGATGCTGACTCTCCATTCAGAACAACACACGCGTGCGACAGAAAAGTCCATGGAACTGTTCATCTTCTTCTCCAACATCACCTGCGGAAATCGCTGCGAGTTCTCCTGCGATGTTACCTGCGGATTCTCCAAGGGTCCATGGCCGACCATGGCAACCTGCAAAAACCAACGAATCAAAACCCAACAATAACCCAGATCCACTTAATCAATGCTACGAGTTCAGTGGTATTATTTTCAGGTCCTAAAGATGGTTGTAAAGCCAAATTCGAAGCTTCTTAGTTCGAAGCTCTTTTCATGGCGGATCACGTTCTGGTTGTTATGAACCCCATGCGATCGTCCTAAGCTGCTCTATGGAACCTCAAAAAGACAATAGAGATGTTAGTATGCATTAAAACACGACGTAACAAAAAAACGAATTCAAACCATAATGCATTTAAGAGCGTTCGAGCAGGGGGCGTTTCAGGGGGACTTGATCATTCTTTGGGACCTGGTACTACTCCTTGTTGTCCCAAGAACACGATGAATGTCTTAAAAGTGCATGAGAGAGGCTGCCATACGATTTCCTTCTTGCCCTGGTTTCTTTGACATTCTTGAACTTTGTAACCCTATTATCCCTCCCCCCTCGTCCCCCCTTTCCTCCATATACTTTTAGAATATATATATGGTCTTATTAGGGTTTCATTGGGCTTAGCCATTAGGGTTTTTTTGGTGACATGGAAACTTGATAATTTTTATGTGTAATTCTTTCTAAAATTGGAATTTCTTATTCATGATCAAGCTCCCACGAATTTGGACCTTCATATGATGTTATTTGGGCCCTTGGATGATTAAAAATGGAAACGCCATGATTTAATTCACATATCTTGTATTTTATTTAATTTATTTTGCATTTATATGAATAAAATTCAAATAAAATATAAATAAAATACCAAAAATATGAGAATGGTTTTATAGGCCCTTATATATGTCATGGATGTGTTTGAAATACAAATTCTAGGCCCATTAGTCCAAAAACCAAGTTTTGGCCAATTAGGGTTTCATGCATATCTTGAGAATTGCTCAACTTTAACCATGCGCATTTCTCTCAATTTTAACCCTATGGAGGTGTTCTTGATCATTTTAGAAAGCTTAAAGAGTCCTCTAAATGACCCTTTTGGTTTTCGTCTCAATTGAAGCTTCCATGCTCAAGTTATGAGCTTTGATCCAAAAGGTGTTTTTGTTGACTTTTTGGAGGACCTATAATCTTTTGCACCATATCTCTCAAATCAAGCATTTCTGGCCTTGGCTTGTGAGAGACAAATTTGTATAGAATCCAATTTCCTTCAGAACAGGCTTTGAGTGAGAAATTTCTGATACTCCATGTGAAAGTTATGACCGGTCAAAGTTGAGTTAACTTTCTCCTATAAAAAACCCTAATTTGAACCTTTTGAATTTGTTCATTTCCGAGTTTTTATTAATGGATCATGATCAACCTTTGATCAAATGATGGATATAACTTCAAATACTTGATGTTGACCAAAAGTCAGGAGTTTTGACTGTACCTTGACCATAGTTGACTTTTAGGTCAAACTAGTCGATTGTGGATCACCTGAGCATTTGAATGATAAATCCTTGGGATGGAAGCTTGATAATTGACATGGAGATACCTTGAGACATATGAGACACCTGGAGATCCATTTGAGGCTTTAGAGATTCAAACTCCTTTGATAAAATGCAAACCCTTGCTTGAGGACCCTTTGATTAGGAGATAGTGACTTGAATAAACCCTTGAACCTTGAATCATTGAAGATGAAATGAAGAGGGCAAATTTTGGGGTATGACAATGGCTAATGCCAAACGAGCTTACTTGGTCGGTAGGTGATCATTTACTAGAATAAGCTTTTAATCACCTAAATAATTAGTAGTAGGAAATTTGAAAACTACTCTTATTCGAAGGTGGCCAAAAAATTTCTTATTGATCAAATCAAATCCAATTAGCTTGATGGTAAAGTTGTCGATGGGATCTTTAATGGCTATCAAAGAAGTGAGAAGGTCTATAGTTGTAGGGAATGGAACATGTTGGACATAAATTTCATTAATAAAAAATATATTACTTTCAATAAAATACTTCACATGAAGAAAATTAAAGGTCCAAGGATGAAGCTTTTAGAAACTATAGCGAGAAAGACTCAGTTTGAGGTGGAGGTTCCTACTACGGACATTAGTAGTAGTGAGGGAAAAATCACATAGGCATCTAATTATCATTTGACTCGTGATAAGGTAAGTAGTTATATTATAACATCTCAAAAGAACGACAATGCTGACATTGGGTTTTATAATTTGAATGTGGTGGAGGGTAGCTAAATTCAGAAACATAGACCTACTGGGAGGCATTCAAAAGCAAGGAGAGATAAATATGATTTCAGAACATGGTTGTGGGAGTTTTAGATTACCAAAGAAGAAAAAGGTGATTGGAAGAAAGTGGATGCAAGTGGAAAGATCAAGGTTTAAGTGCGGCTTGAACTTAATCAAGACTGTTGAATAGGGATTCAATATGGTAGAGAGCAACAAAGTGGTTTATAGATAAATTGCTTCACCATGCTTTCGAATCAATGTGGAGACTTTTGAAGCATCCGTTAAAACCTTTAAGTGATAAAGAGAAGTAGAACATGTTCCAAGTTTTCCAAAAACTGGTAAGCCAAAAAGAAGTAAGAATGTTAACGGAAGATGTCAGAGTCGTGAAGAAGGTACGGTAGGCGATATGTCCGATCTGAGTGTTTTGCGAGTATCAAGTTTGGTTAGTTTGGTTCGTGCATCCATTTATTAATAATAAAATATTTAATATTAATTTAGATTTACTCTAAGATACAAAGAGATACTCTAAGATATTCTAAATTATTATAAAAGATTTTATAGGATATTTAAAATTTTGTAAGATAGTTATAATATTTTAAATTAATATAAAAATATTATAAGCTATTTATAATATTTGTATTCTAACTATAAATAGGTTGTGTTTTGGAAAATTAATGATATGTTGGGTTTCAAAAGTTATAAATATGTGTCTCTATCATTTTTGTCTTAACAACCTTTAGTACTTTGGACCTGAAGACAGAGAAAAGAGTTAAGAATCATCGATAAACTTAGAGAGACAAGAGTTTGAATTCCTTGAAGTTCTTGGAATTTAGGAAACCCTCAGAGGTATCTAAGATAATTGTGAAACACTTCTAAACTCATTGTACTCATGTGATTCAAATATTGAGAGTTGAAGAGAATTAGGTAGAGATAAGATTTTGTTTGTCACAACTCAAAATAATTTTTTTCTTCTTTTAACTCATTTGTAATCTCTTGTAAAAACTTTTGGAAGTATGGTATATTAGAGAGTCGAGCTCTCCCCTAGAGTACACTGCTTGATCTAACTAGGTAAACTAGTTAGTGTTATTATCTTTTATCTTCTACTGACTTGTCGTGGTTTTGCTTCACTTTTGGAAGGTTATTATGTTGCTTTAGGCTATTTATTTTGGTTGTCATTGTTCTTTGTCTCCACACATCAATTTTTTTGGTGTATTTGAACTCAGAATAATTCCTAATTGCTCCGAGTTATTCTACTAGTTTTTCACAATATTGACATTAGTTGAAATATTTATAATTAGTTGTAATATATTACATAAACCTCTATTTCAAAATGATTATTCTCTATTAAATTTATTATTTTGCGAGCTTCATACAGTAATATTAACTCATAATTATCATGTTATATATCACAAATACAAAAAAAAAACACGTCAGGATCCTCTCCATTTTTCTCTTTCTCCATTTTCTCTACTATTATAGATTTGTGTGTAAATAATACATATTTCTATGACATGTAATATTTATTACATATTTATTTAACTTTATATATATATATATATATATATATATATATATATATATATAACTATAGTAATCCAGCCTTCCATTTCTTTTGGGAAAAGGAGAGGATCCCTACCCCAAAAAACACCACTCCAATACTCACACAACACACAGGTTATTATCTAGTATCCATTATATTTGTGAGATATTAGATCGAACTCTAGTATGGTCGAAGGGTAGCTTCTTGGTTCGACAGTTCGACAGAGTTAAGCATGAAGTCGAAGGTTGTTCACATGCTGGTGTCGAAGTGTGCATGCTGTTGTCGAAGATGGGTCTAGCATGCAGATGTCGAAGATGATAGGGTTGTTAGCATGTTAAATTAGGTTTTAGTGTTTAAACCCTAATTTGTTAGGGTTGTAAAGCAGTAATTAAAGGATATGTCGACTCTGATTATGTAGGTTGTATGGTTTCTAGAAAATCTATTTCTGGATATGTTTTCACTATGTTTGGCACTGCAATTAGTTGGAAAGCAACACTTCAAAAGGTTGTTGCTCTATCAACCACTAAAGCGGAGTATATTGCCCTAACTGAAGCTGTGAAAGAAGCATTGTGGCTTGAAGGTTTTGCGAAGGAGCTGAAACTTCAAGGTCGAGGTATCACTATTAAATGTGATAGTCAAAGTGCAATACACCTGTCAAAGAACTCAACATATCATGAGCGAACTAAGCACATTGATGTGAGGCTACATTTCGTCAGAGGAGTAATCGAGCGTGGAGAAGTACAAGTGCTGAAGGTTTTGACTGAAGACAATGTTGCTGATATGATCACCAAGACATTGCCGAGTTGCAAGTTTTTCCACTGTATGCAGTTGATAAAGCTGCATGAAGAAAGCTAGTTTGTTCCCTTGATGTTGTAGAGTTAGATCCAAGGTGGAGATTTGTGAGATATTGGATCGAACTCTAGTATGACCGAAGGGTAGCTTCTTGGTTTGACAGGATTAAGCATGAAGTCGAAGGTTGTTCACATGCTTGTGTCGAAGATTCTAGGGTTGTTAGCATGTTAAATTAGGTTTTAGTGTTTAAACCTTAATTTGTTAAGTTAGCTTGTTTATTAAGTTGGCTTGTGTAATGGGCCTTGCTGAAAAAGCCCGTTAGTTAGTATGTTAGGTTTTATTATAAATAGCATACTAGTCTCTCATCATTGCTAAGATGCAAATCCTAATTTAGGGTGAGAGATGTTATTTGTTATTCTTGTTTTCTAAGAGAAAGTGAAAAATAGCAGTTATAACCAATTCTTGTTCTCTTCTTATCTTCCCTAATTCCTATTATACTTTGTTATTGGTATCGTTTTTCACAACAATATTATATGTTACTTTTTTAATAACAGGAATGAACTTCATTTCTTTAGACTTTGTTGATCGTTTCTTGCATTGCACTATTTCCCTTTTAACATAATTTTATTCTGTTGAAATTTTTTGATAAATTTTTCAACGAGTCGATTGTTATTTTTTCCATCTATATTATTTGGGGTTTTTGACAACTCTCTCAAGTTTGTTATCCTATGATTTTAATTTAATAACATCAATTAGGTTATGTTTAAATAGTGAACTTAGAATGTCAAACTAGTTGAGATGCCAAGTTAGATATACCTATACAAAAAGGTACTTTTTTACCAATGTAAAAAATAAATATTTAAAGAAAAGTATCTTTTAAATTAAAAAAACATTTTGAATTTCTTCTCAATTATGCTAACATATCTTTAAAAATATATACTGACATATAATTTTATTAAAATATATATTAAATGAAAAATCTTTTGAGTTGCTTCTAAATTACGCAAACATATCTAGTAAAAAAGTATATTTTGAGTTGCTTAACAATTACGCTAGCATTTGTATTTTTAAGAATTAAATTAATAAATAATAAAATTATCTTATAAGTTCAATGAATATAGTCCTTTTCCCTCTATAAAAAGTGTAAATAAAGTTGACTGAGTTTTCTTAGATCTGAAAAACGAAGACGATTACAATGGAAGACAGAACTCTGAAGCATTTAGAGATGGAAGATAATTTAGCTGTGGGAGTTAAGAAGGTTAGTATTGGCATACCTAATGATCTTTCTTTCTCCATACTTTCAAAATTATCTGTAAAAACTTTGAAGCGTTTTGAATGTGTATGTAAATCATGGACCCTCTTATTCCAAATCTCTTATTTCATGAGCTTGTTCTGCAAAAATCTCTATAATCATTCTTATTATGATTATACATCTCTTCTACTACACCTATATAACAAAAAGAATTCGAGTGATGTGTTGTATTCTCTATCTGATGAGCGATTTGAGAATAAGATCAAATTAGATTGGCCAAATCCATTTCAAAGGGATGACCTTGAATTTGATATTTTGGGATCTCATAGCATTAATGGGATTCTTTGTCTAATCAGTTACTCCCAGACAAATACAAGACTTGTATTATGGAACCCAGCTACCGAGGAATTCAAGGTTATTCCTACTAGCTTTCGTGAGTCTGTGCCGTATATGGATATTGAAATTACTCGATATGGTTTTGGTTATGATTCTGATAGAGATGACTACAAGGTGATTCGACAAATAATGTATAATCCAAATAGCGATAGTGAAAGTGACATTGATGATTTGTCACTTGAAGATATATATTACCAACTCTTTTGGGAGATATATAGTCTACAAAGTAACACTTGGAAGAAACTTGACTCTAATGTCCCTCATAATTATATAGATCAAGTACTGTGTCATAATGGAATGTGTCACTGGTGGGGCGAAGAAGGCTATAATAATGAAAATTATGATGAAGCATACCTACTATCATTTGACCTAAGTAATGAGGTATTCCTTATAACACCCATACCAGAGGATAATGTTTTTAGATCTAGACATTATTGGGAAGACTTAATAGTATTAAATGGTTGCATTGCTTTAATCTCGAATCACAGTAAAAACTACCCAAATGATGATATTTTTCGCATATCAATTTTGGGTGAAGTTGGTGTGAAAGAATCATGGATTAAATTCTGTACTATTTGGCCTTTTCCTTTCATTGAGCATCCTATTGGAGTTGGAAAGAATGGGTATATATTCTTGAGAGAGCATAATGGAAAATTAGTTTGTTTTAATATAAACACTGAGAGGGTTGAGGAACTCGGTTTTGTTGGACATGGATTTCAAGGTAGGACAATAATTTATGAAAGAAGTATTGTTCCAATTGGAGGTATGGATATATAAAAAATCGTGTATACACCCGTGTTTTATGTTTGTAATTTGTAAGAATTTTATGTCATACATAATGTAGTCTTGTAACACTTTATTATTATTATTATTATTATTATTATTATTATTATTATAATAATAATATTATTATTATTATTATTACTATTATTATTTATAGTTTATATTATTATAATTATCATCTATAAGAGAATTCAAGAAACCCTTTAATCTTATGAATATTTTTTCTACATATTTATTTTAGTGGTTTACTCTTTTTTATATTTGTATAATAAATTTTATATTTAAGTTGATATAAAAACAAATCACGCTAAATCTTTGTTTGTTGTCAAGTTTTATCTTTTATATAAAATGGAATACAATGACTGCTGTAATATTATTTCAATTTTGTGATGCTTTAGAAATCTCTTGGTATGTGGAAATTTTTTCATAAGACATGAATATTTTAAATTTCAACTTTCCTCCTTATATGTTAAACATCGTGCCTTATTAGTATGTTCTATTGAGCTTAAAATTAATGCATAGTATTTTATGTAAACAAAAACTTGTAAGTGGCGAGTGAATATTATTAATCCACAAAGATTGTAATTACTAAATCTATTATACTGGTTATTAGGTTGGGAAAGTCATAATTGTGAAATGGGGTTGCACATAGCGCGATTGAGTTGATTGTGTAATGATTATAAGACTAATACTAAACAAGAATTGCAATTCTCAATCAGAGAAACAACTAAGTCCCGCCTACGAATCTTTTGTATCTTTCCTATGCTTAATCCAATTTCTTGAACCTGGATTGATTCCTTTTAAGTCATGGGTATCTTATAAAATACTTATGAAAGATTTCATCACTGCATTACCATCTTTGTTATATCCATTACCCAAATGTTCCCGATGAACTCGAAAGAAACTTTATCGTACATAAAATATCTAATGTCACGACTGAATATATTATATCTTTAGAAATCATAAAAAACCACCATAATCTTATTTGGTTTTGTTATGCAAATATAAATTTGTTCTCATTTCTTTCTAGTTCTAATATACATATTTCATAGACAAAAGATAAGAATTAAGCATAAAAAATTGAATAATTAAGAAGAGGATCATTTACATATAAAAAATGTAGCGAATCACATGGTCCACATTGTTGGGAAAGTTTATCTAAAGGGAAACAAATTTAGGGGAACTAGACATTTATCCTTAGAGGATTCATGGCTCTTACTATAAAAAGTGAAAGAATTAGCAATGTGCTTAATGGTACAACTATTTGCAACAATTAGATATTCACGATGGCTTTGATGTTGGCAACACTACATGTCAAACTAAATTATGTAAAGTATTCATATGTGAGATAAATATATCAAGCCAAACTCAATAAAGATAATACCTAATGTCAAGTGATGTTCGATGGAGTCCTTGATGATCTCTGTGTAACTCTATGTGCGTCCAAGTATAAAGTTGATAATCCCACTGTTGGCTGGAGATTTCGACTGGAGAATATGTTTCTCGAAGGATTAGAGTTCGAAGAGATAAAAATGGCTTTCAGTGGCCATTTCTGAGAATGTCATTTATGGTGAAGATGCTTGAAATCAAAGCTGAATCGAGATAGGTTGTCTTCAAGACTTAAGCGTTTTTTCAAAATACAAGAGTACTGAAGCTTGTAGTATTTTGTTGCATTCTCGCTAAAGAGCATGTTGCCACGTATCGAAAGAGGATTAAGGCAGAAGGATTTGAAATTCGAAATATTCTGTATAACTCGACGAGGACAGATGGCGCCCCAGGGATTTAAAACGCATGCATGTGAGCAACGTGGCATTTCGTTAGCGTAGGACCGTTAGGGTCGAATTAGTATAAATAAGGGTCTTAGTATCAGGATCCAGTGTGTTCATTTTGTACAAATCACTCACAAATTATTCAAGTATCAAGTGTTAAGAGAAATAGTTCGCTGAGAAATGTACGTATGACATCACACTTTAAATTTGTTTGTATTTCTATTTACAGAATCGGAATATCTTTACGTTTCCTTTACTTTTTCGCCTAGTCTTTCCTTTGATTCAAGTATCTTTATTCTTTCCAATAAGTTGTTACATTCTTGCACTTTACATTTCTTTTACAATTTCGTCAAAGTTACATTTACGTTCATAACCAGTTTATTTTCAGTTGTGTACTTTGTTAGTTTATTTCGCAAGTTATTTAGACGTTCATACCATAACCAAGTTTTCGAAGCCAAAGACCAACGAATATGAACCAAATTATCTTGAAAGGCAACTTTTTGACTATGTCCTAGGATCAATCTAGTCGACCCTGTGAGTAACCAAAGTATATTTATAGTTTGGAGGACTAGCGGTTGTTTACTGGAAATTACCGTAAACAAATTGGCACGCCCAGTGGGACTGTGTCAAACAGTTTGTCATTAATTTGTTGTTTGTTTTTGTTTAGAATATATCAAGACCTTGTATGAACCTTAGGAGCGGTAAATTAACCAACAGTGCACCACCAATTCCTAAACGAAGGTACAACAAGAAAATGGTCAATTCTACCAGTGGAAGGGGAAACCAAGATCCCTCACAAGGGTCAGGAACAGTAGCAGCAAGTACTACAAATGTTTCAACTTCTATGCCAGAAGCACAGGAGATACCCACTTCAACAGGCTCGGCGGCCGTGAGTAGTTCTCAGGCCATACCCGAAAATACATCAGGGACAACAGGTACAAACCCTGTATCTAGTTCGACTACCGTGCCTCCCCTTACATGCACGACAGAAATACCACATTTTATGACAAATTTCACAAATCAACAACATACCCCAAGACCACCAACACTATTTGAGAGTTGGAGACCTTGGAATCCTTATGGAATGTCGTTATCATATATGGCAGGATTACATGGTGTAGGACCTACATATACTCAACCTAGTACGGCGACATTTTTGCCTAACACCGGTTCAGTAGGTCGAAGCGTACAAAATCCAGGCCCATCGGGCCAAATGCCTCTCTTAACTACCAATAGTCAAGCAACATTTAGGCATGAGATGGATGCAAGTAACCACGATATGGTGGGTGTTCTTGCTCGAGAAATGGGTTCGATTTTTTCTCCCTTAATAACAAACATTGCCAGGACCAACCAGGATAATGTAGAAACATACCAAAATATATCCTTGCAAATAGGACATATGGCAAATTTCTTTGGAGCCCCTCAAACATCTACTAGACGAAGGAATAACCAGGCTACCGTTAGAGAGGACGAACCAATCTTGACACCTGTTCAAGATCTAGTTCAACCACCTATGCAAAGACCTATTGAAAGAAACCAGGTGATAGATTTAGAAAATCAGAACCGAAGGACCAATATTGGTAAGCAGGAAGTTCTCGAAGAACAGCCTAGGCTAGTAGTAGTTAATAGGGACCAACATCCAGATGAAGTATTACACAGGGTTAGGAGAGACAATATGGCGACAGAAAACAACCTAACCACCCTGATAGAAAGAATTATGACCAATAATGGCCTTAATATTGGACTTCGACGTCCAATTTACACTTCCCATGTAGCAGAGTATATTCTGCAGACTGAATTACCAAGGGGTACCAAAGTACCAAAATTTACAAAATTTTCAGGGGATACTAGCGAATCAACTGTGGAGCACATAGCCCGATATTTGAAAGAGGCTGGGGAGTTAGCGGTAAATGAAAATTTGAGAATTAAATATTTCCCCAGTTCGCTAACAAAAAATGTGTTTACATGGTTCACCACCTTACCCCCAAATTCCATTGATGCTTGGGCACATTTGGAGAGGATGTTCCATGAACAATTTTATATGGGACAAACCAAGATTAGTCTGAAGGAGTTGGCTAGCATTAAGAGGAAATTCACATACCCTATAAATGATTACTTGAATAGGTTCCGTTTATTAAAATCAAGATGCTTCACAGTCGTTCTGGAACATGGACTAGTCGAAATGGCTGCAGACGGTTTAGACTATTCAATTAGAAAAAAATGAGACACTCAATATTTGAGGGATATGGCCCAGTTGGCAGATAGAGTTCGACAAGTCAAACGACTGAAAGCTGAAAAGGCCAGGGCAAACAAGAACTACAAGAAAGAAAGGGTAGCATACATTGAGGCTGAAGATGCCAAAGGTGAAACCTTTGAAGATTCATATAGTTTCGAAGAAGTCGAAATAGACTTAGCTGAATTAAAAGAAGCACCCCCATACTCTTGTAAACTGCTCACCACTTCGAATGGGAAAAATCCTGTCGAAAATGACAAGAGTGATAAGTTCTCAAAGAAAACATACACTTTTGACGTCACTAAATGTGACGAAATCTTTGATTTATTAGTAAAAGATGGCCAGATGATAGTACCTCCCAATTCCAAAGTTCCTCCATTGGAACAACGAAAGAAACAAGGTTTTTGCAAATATCATAGATTTTTAGGCCACAAAACCTCACAGTGCTTTCTTTTCAGCGATCTAATTCAAAATGCTATCAAGGACGGTCGCTTGAAGTTCGCTGATAAGGGAAAGAATAACATGAAGGTCGATGCTGACCCCCTCAGTATCACTGACACTAATTATGTTGAACCAGTCGATATCAACATGGTGGACGTATCTGAGGCTGACATTGCAGAATGGGAGTTGGTTCCGACAAGAAAGCAGGCTACTGAGAGCCTAAGCAACAATGTAGTCTTCAATACTGATTTCGAAGAATCATTCGTCAAAGACTACTGAGGGTCTTGAGGAGAAAACTAGTGAGGCCACTGAAGACCTCAGGATGAAGCTCCAACAAATAAGAATCTCTGAAGTTTCTCCAGCAGGAGTGAACATAGTGAATGTTGGGCAGCCTTTATCTAAAATCGAGGAACTAGAGAAATGTCTGGTGAAAGAAAGAGAAAAAGGAAGCCATGGAAATCCACGGGAAAATGAAAGCTTGAAAGAGTATCTCTGGAGGTGTCACGAGAAAAATGTTGGACGGATGCTAATGTGTCCAAGGGGCTCGATTATGCTGTATCGAAGGGTCCAAGATAACTATGAAAGCGTCCAACGAAACAAAATGCAGGGGCACTGGTGGCAAGGAAACCAGTTGCTGAAAGTTTATCCAAGGCCTGGAGAAAGTCTTGTAAGCTTCCTGGTGCGTTGTCATAAGGCAAAGACAGAAATCATTATGTGTCCCAGGTGTGGGGCAGTATATGATAATCTGATGGCGGAATCATTCGAAAGGATGTCATTCTCTTCAGGTTGGGATGTTCAAGGAGTCAATCCCAACATGTACGTGTTCGACAATCGAACAACATCGAGAAGGACTGATAGCCCTCATCCCAAGGCTCGCAGAGTGACATTCAAACTCCCTGCAGAAGTACCCATGGACAGATGGACACAAGCTGGCACAGGGAATAACAAATGGCGAAGCTGGGATCAAGGTGGACGGACTGCAATGGCTTATAGAAAGCAGTTCCAGACATCAAATCGAGAGATGTACAGGCTTGAGAATTATAAAGGTAAGAACCTAATGTCCAGATCTCAACGGAGGAGACACTAGAGGATGAAGAAAGCCCAGAAAGAATCCAAGACAAAGGATGTTGGAGAATCCAGCAGCACCAAAGTCCCATTGCAGGGGGCAAATTCAAGTAAACCTCCTGTAGAACGCAAGTTGTTCAGTTCTGAAAATGAAAAAGAAGAAGAAAAGATGCACTCTAGTCCGTGGAAAGAAGACGACAGGCTAACAAATGATTTCGATTCAGACGGAGTGTCGTCTATAAATTTCAACTGCAATGTAGTGTCAGTTCTCCCCCACGAATTTTACCAAGAGACAGAAGTCGAAGATTGTGAGGAAGCTGATGTAGAAGAAATGGGGAAACATAGACCAGTGTGTTACTATGCGCTGAATGGTGGGGCTGTCGAAGAGCAGAATGCATTCTTCGAAAGACCTGACCAAGGTATGAGGAATCATCTGAAACCCCTTTACATAAGATCCAAAACTGGAAATGTGGGCATTAACAAGGTCCTAGTTGATGGAGGGGAAGCAGTGAATCTAATGCCCCAATATATGTTGAAAAGGATTGGTATGTTCGACACTGACATAAGGCCACATAATATGGTTTTGTCAAACTATGAAGGAAAAGTAGGACATACCTTGGGATTTATCCAGGTGAACCTAACTGTGGGTTCAGTCCCAAGGCCAACTATGTTTATGGTCATACCAGCAAAGGCGAATTATAATCTTTTGTTGGGAAGAGAATGGATTCATGGGGTTGCTGTCGTACCTTCGACAATGCATCAAAGGTTAACTATCTGGAGAGAGGATGGAATAATTGAAAACATTTAAGGAGACCAAAGCTACTATATGGCTGAAGTGAATCAAGTCAATATAACCAGTTTCGACAGAAACTTAGCCAACATAGAGCCATGCCATGCAGTAGAAGATGTATATTCTCCAAATAAAAATGCTATGTATTATTTATCCTTGCACCCCAATGGATTCCAGTGGAATAGAGAAATAATGGAAGGTCCAGAAGATACGGAACCTATCGTGGGATTACCAAGAATACGGCTAACTGGCTGGGACGAAGACGTTGATTATGTCTGAGTCATCCTTCTTCGAAACGATTTCGGCTTACATAGCCTAAAATAAAAAGAAAGAGGCTCTTGAAGCCGAACTATCAAACATGGTTGTCGAAGCCATACAAAAAGAATCATAAGTACCAGGCCTCGAGATACACTTTATCCCACAACCACCTGACGATATGATCCATGACAAACAAGTTTCAGGCAAAGAAGCAGGCCAAAGATTAGACGCAATCTATGATGAGGAACCTTTGGGGTTCGAAAAAGATCCAATGGCACCAAATATAAAGATGTTAGCTCAAGACCCACTCGAAGAAGTAAATCTTGGGGATGAAAGTCGAAAGAGAGTGACATATATCAGCGCAAAGTTGGAGCCAGCCCTAAAGTCAAAAGTCATTGCGTTACTAAAAGAAAATAAAGATTGTTTCGCCTAGGACTACGATGAGATGCCTGGTTTAGGAAGAGACTTGGTCGAATTGAGGTTGCCCATAAAAGAAGGGAAGAAGCCCATCAAGCAAACTCCACGAAGATTCGCACCATAGATTCTCTCAAAAATTAAAGTAGAGGTCGAAAGACTTCTTCGCTGCAAATTCATTAGGACTACGAGGTATGTCGAATGGATTGCTAATATTGTACCTGTTATTAAAAAGAATGGTTCTTTAAGGGTATGTATAGATTTTCGTGATCTAAATGCAGCAACCCCTAAAGATGAATATCCTATGCTTGTGGCAGAGATGTTAGTAGACTCAGCCGCGGGCTTCGATTATCTAAGTATGCTAGATGGATATTCAGGATACAATCAAATTTTCATTGCAGAAGAAGATGTGTCCAAAACAGCTTTTCATTGTCCTGGGGCAATAGGTACCTACGAATGGGTTGTTATGCCTTTTGGTTTGAAAAATGCCGGGGAAACTTATCATAGAGCAATGAATTTTATATTTCACGATTTTATAGAAACATTCATGCAGGTGTACATAGATGATATTGTTATAAAATCTGTTTCAGATGACAGTCATCTTGATCATCTTAGCCAATCAATCGATAGAATGAGAAAAACATGGCTTGAAGATGAATCCCCTTAAGTGTGCTTTCTTTGTGCATGCAGGAGATTTCCTAGGCTTCGTATTCCACAAGAAGGGAATATAAATTAATCAGAATAAAATGAAGGCTAGTATGGAAACAAAGCTTCCATCCACGAAAAAAGAGTTGTAGTCACTATTGGGAAAGATAAACTTCTTAAGAAGATTTATCTCTAATTTGAGTGGGCGTACGCAAGCTTTTTCCCCCTTACTTCGACTGAAGCAAGGAAGGTTTGAATGGCATGCTGAACATCAAGAAGCTTTTGAAAAGATCAAGCAATATTTGATGCACTCACCCATCTTGTCCCCCCAAATGGGAAGAAGCATATGCGCCTTTATATCTCAGCTTCAGATAATACAATTGAAGGGTAGAAAAACACTTAGAAAGGGGGGGGGGGTTTGAATAAGTGTAGTTTCAAAACTTGTAAGATAAAAACAACTTGCACAATTATTTTTATCCTGGTTCGTTGTTAACTAAACTACTTCAGTCCACCCTTGACAAGGTGATTTACCTCAACTGAGGATTTAATCCACTAATCACACAAGATTACAATGGTTTTCCACTTAGACAACTTCTAAGTCTTCTAGAGTATTCTGATCACAACCTGATCACTCTAGGAACAACCTGCTTAGATACCCTCTAACACTTTCTAGAGTATTCTGATCAACCTGATCACTCTAGTCCTTTACAAATTAATGTAAACAAATTCTAAGAGTATTACAATGCTTCTTAAAAGCTATAATCACAACTGTGATATTTCTCTTAAAGTTTAAGCTTAATCTCACTAAGATATTACAACAGCAATGTAGTGAGGTTGAAGATGAAGTTATGAGAGCTTTAGAGTTGAACAGCGTTTCAGCGTTTTTGCATTCAGAGTTGTTATTCAGCTTCTCATCAGAACTTCTATTTATAGGCGTTTGAGAAGATGACCGTTGGGAGCATTTAATGCTTTGCGTATTCCGTACAGAATTGCATTTAATGTTTCACTCTTTTGTCAACTACCTCGAGCCTTGCTTTAGCTGTGTCTACTGACGTTGCCGTTAATAGCTTCTAACGTTCCTTTTGTCAGTCAGCGTAGCCTGCCATCTTGTACTTGGTTCTGATTTGATCTTTCGTAGATACAACGTTTGAATCTTCAAAGTCAATACAGTTTGGTGCAGAGCATCTTCTTGTCTTCTGACCTTGAAGTGCTTCTGAGCGTGATACCATGAGAACTTCAGTGCTTCTGCTTCTGAACTCAAGTTCTTCTGATGCTTCCATAGACCATGTTCTGCTTCTGCTTGACCATCTTCTGATGTCTTGCCAGACCATGTTCTGATGTTGCATGCTGAACCTTCTGAGTCAGTGCTTCTTGCGCTGATTTTGTGCATACTCTTTATATAATTCCTGAAATGGAAATTGCATAGTATTAGAGTACCACATTATCTCATACAAAATTCATATACATTGTTATCATCAAAACTAAGAATATTGATCAGAACAAATCTTGTTCTAACAATCTCCCCCTTTTTGATGGTGGCAAAAACATATATAAATGATATGAATTTGCAATCAGAATATTAGACGGATAAAGACAATTACAAAGTTATAGCATAAGCATATAAACATAGTGTGTGAATATGTCTCCCCCTGAGATTAACAATCTCCCCCTGATATAAATAATCTCCCCCTGAAATAAATACTGGAAGAAATTTATGAATAAAAGGACTTCCCTGAGTATTTTCCATGTCAGTTGAGATGATCACATATGCTTAGATCTTCAGAACATTCATAGCTTCTGCTTCTTGCTTCCATAGGACAGCTTCAGAGCTTGAATTTCTTCTTGAATCATTTCATGCTAGATTGTATCAGAACATTGTTGAATGTACCAGAGCATCATCTGAGCATCTCTACATTCTGAAATGTTACAAAACAAACTATACGACAAAAGTCAGAGCATGAATGAATCAGAACATAAAATATGTATTAGAACATAAAATATGTATCAGAACATAAATACTAATGTTTCAGAGCATATTTAGACCAAAAACATGCATCAGAACATTTACGAAATAAGAATGAGTTAGAGCATATTCTATCATCAGAATATCATAACATTCTTCCTTCTTGCTTCTGATCTTGAAGCTTCATAGCACTCAGCTTGCTTCAGATTCCATGAGCATGTTCTTTACAGAATTGCTTTTCCCCATGGTTTTGCTTCTCATGTTGAGCTTTTAAGATTGTCTTCAATCCTGCAAAACACTTAAAAAACACAGAGCTTGCAAAATCTGTTAGAAATGTGGAGACTTTCTCCCAGCAACTGATAATATAAATCAAATCATTTATCACATTTTCTCCCCCTTTTTGTCATAACATAAAAAAAAACAAAAGATTCAGATGAAAAACAAAACAATATGAGAGAAAAGAAGGATAATTTCATTGATTGCAAAGGAGAATTAGCAGAGGGTACAAGGAAGATGCAAAGAAAACAGATGCAAGAAATAAAGAAACAACTAAGACACAAGGACTAAGATGACCCTAGCTTAGACATAATCTTGGCCAGCATGTCATGAATCCCAACATTGCTCTCAGTCTGCCTCTCTATGAAAGAGCGAAACTCAGCATTGGTGTCCTCTTGCCTGTTCATCCGAGAAGCTAGCTCAGCTTGGTTCTTCTGAATAACCTCTAGAGTCTTCACTAGAAGAGAGGGTTCACCAGAAGAAGCTTCACAGCTTCTGTCTAGAGGGACAACATTCTCAACAGCAGCTTCCATTGTCAGATCATCATCATGATTTTCCTCAACAGGAATAGTCTCAGCAGGACGATCTTCAGCATCAGCTTCTTCAATATGAGCATCTTCTTCATACTCAGGAGCAGGAATATCAGAATCTCCATTCTCAAGAGCTTGAAGAATGGCAGCAAGATTCCTTGGAGCAGAAGGACCTTCAACTTCTGGAGGATCAACAACTTCTGGAATGACCATATCAGGGTCCTTCTCAGAAGGATTTTCCCTCAGAAAGTCAAACAGCCACTTGAAGTCTCCAGTCAGAACTGGATACTTAGGTCTCCAGACCACAATATCCCTGCAAGGGTTATCCAGCAATTCATCAACAAACATCTTCTCCTCAAGAACTCTCCTGTTTCTGATAGGATGAAAATATCTTCCATCATCAACTTCAAGAAGATATCCAGCATAACCAGGTGAAGCAGCCACTAGTCTCTTCTGAACAGCCATAGCTCCAACTTGAAAATCTTGGCAAAAGCTTCTCCAAAGATTTCTAGTAGAAACATCATCAAGATTATTGAAGAAGGCATCTTTCAAGAGATCCAGCCTACTGATAACATCATGTCTGAACACCTCCAGGTAGATGTGAGGTTCAGGTTCAGGAGGGTTGAAGGTGAATTTATAGTCGGGGTAGAGAAGGCAGTATGGGTTGGATTTTCTGGTAGGAAAGGGATGGGATATAACAGGTGGAACTGTTGTGGTTGAAGAGGATGGAATATCTCTGAAGATGGTTGATGAGGATGGTATATCAGTGGGTGTGGGAAGAATGGTAGTTATGGGGGTAGGGTTAAGAATTTGAGATGATGATGGTGTTTGCAAGCTGTTTGGTGGAGGTGATATGGGGGTAGGAGTTTGTGTAGAAGGAGGTGATTGAGGGACATTTGGAATGGTGAAGGTGTTGTGAGGTTCAGAAGGAGGAGGTTGGATAGAAGATTGAGATTCAGAAGGAGGTGGTTGATATACTTGCCTAGAGAAGTTACCTGTTCTTATTGGTTCAAAAGAATCAACTTTAAAAGGGTCATAAGTGACCTTCTGCTTCTTAACTTCCCTAGAAGCTTCTTCTGCAGCCTTTCTCTTCAGCCTTGCTTCTTGCTTTTTCTGATCCTTCTTCTTAAGGTCAGCTTGAGAAGGAAGCACTCTTCCACGAATCCACGCAGGATCAACAGAAGATTGAGTTCTTACAGAAGCTTCCAAATAGTGCTTAACAGCCTTGTGAAGTTCTGCTTGGAACAAAGTAGCAAAGCCTTCAACTGGAATTCTTCTGGTCAGAATATCAGAGAAGACAAAAGGAATAGAAGTTATCTCCTTGATAAGTTCCATTCTTAGCAGATCAAAACCATTGAAGATAGCACCCTGAGTGACTCTAAAGAATTTAGACGTCCCAATGGTCTTTAGAGATTCCATCAAATCACTTTCTATCAGAATGTCTGAAATCATTCTGGCGAAAGGAATAACATTTCTTTGAAGATGAGGATACTTCTCACGTTCTTCATCTCTAGACTATTAAATAGCCAACTTCAGATTCTGAAAAAGAATGTTGGAGATGTTGAGTTCAATTCTTCTTCCAATGCAGAAGAGAGTATACTTGTGATCAGGACTGATGTAAGAGGAGGAGAACGATTTTCTTCTGTGGTGAAGAGAACCCAGAATAATTTCAGCCCAGACTTGATAGAACGCCTTCAGTGTACCAGTTTTATGAGATTCAATACCGGTAGCACACGATATTTGTTTCTCAACCTGTAGCCAACTAACTCTGGCATGAAGAGGACCAGTGACTCCTTCTTCATCATCCAAGTTGTACAGCTTCCTGATCAACTTCTCAGTTATCACAACTTCATGCCCTAACACGAAGGAGATGATAGCAGTTGGAGTAACGGTTGCATGAGCCCAGAAATCTTTCACAAGAGCCGGATAAATTGGTCCAACCAATCTATCAAGATAGTTTGACCATCCTTATGCCATTATATTTGCATCAGGTTTGAAACCATATGCTTTCAGATTTTCAAAATCCACCGAGGACTCACAGAGAACTTCCATTTCTGACGGAGGAATGGAACAAGTCTTCAAAGGAGCATACCTATGCTTGCTGAAAACTAGTTGAGAGGAAGACATTTCTTCTGCTTGGTTTGATGAGCTTGATGAAGGGTTCATGATGAAATGCTAAGTTTCAGACACAAACTAGGGTTTATGCGTTGAATGCAGAAAGAGAGAGATGAACAAAGAAAGACAAAGTATGTAGAGAGAGAATGTAAAGAGACAAATTGTTGTGAAGATGAACTTATATAGGAACGGATTTGAAAAGAAAATGCAATGGGTGTTTGAATGAATATAATAAAGAAATAAAATAAAATCAAAGCATTTAATGAGGAATGACGTTAGGAGAGATAAAGTGACAGAATGAAATGATTTGCACAATTACCTAGGGCGGCGTCTCCTCAACTGCACGCATGCTTGTCCAAAAATAGTGAACACGTGTTCATTTTCTGGAAAGACTGGTGACAACTATTTTGCTTTAAAAGATATTCTGAATCAACTTAAATAATGAAACGTTAGAAATAACTGAATCAGAACTTCTAATTGATCATTATCAGAACTTCTTATAAACATATAGTCCCAACACATTTCAGAGTATAACCATACATAAGATCTTCTCATCTTCTCATTCTGGGCATAAATCCATACTGATATTTTTCAGAATGAACTTAAACCTATCTTCAGCAAGGGGTTTTGTAAAGATAGCAGCCCATTGATGGTCTGTATCCACAAAGTTTAAAGAAAGAACACCCTTCTGAACATAGTCCCTAATGAAATGATGTTTAATCTCAATATGTTTAGCTTTGGAATGTAAAATAGGATTTTTAGATAAACATATGGCAGAAGTATTACCACAGAAGATAGGAATGTTACTCTCATATATTTGATAATCTTCTAGCTGACTCTTCATCCATAGCATTTGTGTGCTACAACCTGCGGCAGCAACATATTATGCTTCTGTTGTAGATAGGGCAATGGTAGCTTGCTTCTTGGTGTACCAGGAGATCAAATGACTTCCAAGAAATTGGCAACTTCCAGAAGTACTTTTTCTTTCAATTCTATCTCCAGCATAGTCAGCATCACAAAATCCTACTAAGTTGTATTCTATAGATCTTCTGTAGACTAAACCAACATTAGTAGTTCCTTTCAGATACCTCAGAATTCTCTTAACAACAGTTAAGTGAGATTCTCTAGGATCTGATTGGAATCTAGCACACAAATAAACACTGAATAGAATATCAGGTCTAGAAGCAGTTAAATATAGAAGAGATCCAATCATACCTCTGTACAACTTATGATCTACCTTCTTACTTACCTCATCCTTACCTAAGATACACGTTGGATGCATAGGAGTTTTTGCTTCTTTGCTTTTAGAAAGATTAAACTTCTTCAGAAGTTCCTTCACATACTTGGTTTGATGAACATAAGTTCCTTCCGATGTTTGATTGATTTGAATCCCAAGAAAATACTTGAGCTCTCCCATCATGCTCATCTCAAACTCAGCCTGCATAGACTTAGCAAGCTCCTTTCCAAGTGTAGCATTAGATGTTCCAAATATAATATCATCAACATATATTTGACAAATTAAAATATCCTTTTTAAAGGTTTTACAAAAGAGAGTAGTATCCACTTTTCCTCTAGTGAAACCATTATCCAGAAGGAAGGAACTTAAACGTTCATACCAAGCTCTAGGAGCTTGCTTTAATCTGTATAATGATTTCTTTAGTTTAAAAACATGATTTGGAGACTTAGAGTCTTCGAAACCAGGAGGTTGATGAACATAAACTTCTCATCTATATAACCATTTAAGAAGGCACTCTTAACATCCATCTGATATAGAGTGATGTTATGTTGAGTGGCAAAAGAAATTAAAAGACGAATAGATTCTAACCTGGCCACTGGTGCAAAGGTTTCTGTATAGTCTATTCCTTCTTGTTGATTATATCCCTGAGCCACCAGTCTGGCTTTGTTTCTTACCACTTCTCCCTTCTCACTAAGCTTGTTTCTGAAAACCCATTTTGTACCAATGATGTTGAATCCTTTTGGTCTAGGAACAAGATCCCATACATCATTCCTTGTAAACTGATTAAGTTCTTCTTGCATAGCAATTATCCAGTCTA
Organism: Vicia villosa; assembly: GCF_029867415.1. NCBI lineage: Eukaryota > Viridiplantae > Streptophyta > Magnoliopsida > Fabales > Fabaceae > Vicia > Vicia villosa. Next base: position 699,005 of record NW_026705280.1, on the reverse strand, counting down.
GATCTTCTAGAGCTTGATCAACAGAAGTTGGCTCGATCAAAGAAACAAGACCTAATTGACATTCTGCATTGTTCTTAAGGAATGCTCTGGTTCTGATAGGATCATCTTTCTTTCCAAGAATCACATCTTCTGAGTGAGCTGAGGTGAGTCTAGAAGATCTTCTGACTGTTGGCTCTTCAGAAATTCTGATATTCTCTAAAGATGCAACAACTTGATCTTCTGATTCTTTACTTCTGAGATTTTCAGCTTCTGAAACTTTGCTTCCTGGTTCTACAACTTCTGATATATCAATATCTATATCTGCAAAATTCTCAAACTGCTTTGGCTTTTCAAGACCAAGCTTATCATCAAATCTGATATTGATTGATTCTTCTACAACCAATGTTTCAGTGTTGTATACTCTGTAGCCTTTTGAGCGTTCAGAATATCCAAGAAGGAAACATTTTTGTGCCTTAGAATCAAACTTACCAATATGATCTTTAGTATTCAGAATGAAACAAACACATCCAAAAGGATGAAAATATGAAATGTTGGGCTTTCTGTTCTTCCATAATTCATAAGGAGTCTTATTTAGAATAGGTCTTATAGAGATTCTATTCTGAATATAACATGCAGTGTTTATTGCTTCTGCCCAGAAGTGCTTAGCCATATTGGTTTCATTGATCATGGTTCTGGCCATTTCTTGTAGAGTCCTATTCATTCGCTCTACAACTCCATTTTGCTGTGGAGTTCTAGGGCAAGAGAAATCATGGGTAATACCATTTTCTTTGAAGAACTCCTCAAAGAATCTGTTCTCAAATTCACCACCATGATCACTTCTGACCTTTATGATTTTGCACTTCTTCTCAGACTGAATCTGAGTGCAGAATTCAAAGAACACTGAATGAGACTCATCCTTGTGTTTTAAGAACTTTACCCATGTCCAGCGGCTATAATCATCTACGATGACTAATCCATATTTCTTCCCTCTGACAGATGCTGTTTTGAATGGGCCAAACAGATCAATGTGCAGAAGTTCTAACGGCCTTGAGGAAGAAACAACATTCTTAGACTTGAATGCAGGTTTGGAGAACTTGCCCTTCTGACATGCTTCACAAAAAGCATCTGATTTGTATTTCAGATTAGGGAGTCCTCTGACAAGATTTAGTTTGTTAATCTGAGAAATCTTTCTCAAACTAGCATGTCCTAATCTTCTGTGCCAGGCCCATTGCTCTTCAGAAACAGACATAAGGCAAGTCACCTTCTGCTTCTCAAGATCAGAAAGATCAATCTTATAAATGTTGTTCTTTCTCTTGCCTGTAAATAGGATTGAGCCATCCTTCTGACTTACAGCCTTGCAAGACTTTTGATTAAAGATTATGTCATAACCATTGTCACTTAATTGACTTATGGACAATAAGTTATGCGTTAATCCTTCTACAAGAAGTACATTAGTTATGGAAGGAGAGTTACCAATACTTATGGTTCCAGAGCCAATAATCGTGCCCTTCTGATCTCCTCCAAACTTGACTTCTCCACCAGACTTAAGCACCAGGTCTTGGAACATAGACCTTCTTCCCGTCATGTGTCGCGAGCACCCAGAGTCCAGGTACCATGACATTTTGTGATTTGTCTTCTTTGCTGCTAAGGATATCTGCAACAGAAATTATCTTCTCCTTAGGTACCCACAGTTTCATGGGTCCTTTCTTGTTAGTTTTCCTCAAGTTCTGATTGAACTTGGGTTTAGCATGATAAGTAACAGGAGGAACAACATGATATTCTTTAGGTTTGGCAGCCTGATATTTTTTAGGTTGTGTCACATGCTTTTTGGTGTGTGTAGTGTTAAAGCTTTTGGCATGTGAAGTGAGCCTAATATCGTGTGAGTGGCCATATTTGAAATGATCATACAATGGCTTGTATGTGATTTTCAAATCATCAACAGGTTCAAATTTGTATGGGGTATCACCCTCATAGCCAACGCCAATCCTTTTGTTTCCAGAACCACCATATATCATAGAAGCAAGGTGACTTCTGCTAATACTTCTAGATAGGAACTTTCTGAAGCTTGAGTCATATTCTTTCCGAATATGGTTCAGACTTGGAATGGACTTTTCTGAATCAGAAGAAGATCCAACATTGTTGGATAATTTTAAGACTTTTTCTTTTAATTCAGAATTTTCCAATTCCAGTTTCTTAGTCTCAAATTCAAATTGCTTTTTCAGCTTTTTGTATTTGATACTAAGATGAGCCTTGAGTTCCAGAAGTTCAGTTAAATTGGAAACTAACTCTTCTCTAGATAGTTCAGAAAATACCTCTTCAGAATCTGATTCTGATGTAGGTTCTGATCCATCATCCACTGTGGCCATTAGTGCAAGGTTTGCCTGCTCTCCTTCAGAGTCTGATTCTGATTCTGATTCTGAATCATCCCATGTTGCCATAAGGCCTTTCTTCTTATGAAAATTCTTCTTGGGATTCTCCTTCTGAAGTTTTGGACATTCATTCTTGAAGTGTCCAGGCTCATTGCACTCATAACAAATGACCTTCTTCTTGTCAGATCTTCTGCCTCCAGAAGATTCTCCTCTTTCAGGTTTCTTTGAACTTCTGAAGCTTTTGAACTTCCTGTGCTTACTCTTCAAGAGTTGGTTTACCCTTCTGGAGATCATGGACAGTTCATCTTCTTCTTCTTCTGATTCTGATTCTTCAGAATCTTCTTCTTCAGCCTGAAAAGCGTTAGTGCATTTTTTATAATTAGATTTTAATGCAATAGACTTACCTTTCTTCTGAGGTTCATTAGCATCCAGCTCAATTTCATGACTCCTCAGAGCACTGATCAATTCTTCAAGAGAGACTTCATTCAGATTCTTGGCAATTTTGAAAGAAGTCACCATAGGACCCCATATTCTTGGCAAGCTTCTGATGATCTTCTTGACATGATAAGCCCTTGTGTATCCCTTGTCAAGAACTCTCAATCCAGCAGTTAGCGTTTGAAATCTTGAGAACATCTTCTCAATGTTTTCATCATCCTCCATCTTGAAGGCTTCATATTTCTGGATCAAGGCAAGAGCTTTAGTCTCCTTGACTTGGGCATTTCCTTCATGGGTCATTTTCAATGACTCATATATATCATAGGCAGTTTCCCTGTTAGATATCTTCTCATACTCAACATGAGAGATAGCATTCAGCAAAACAGTCCTACACTTATGATGATTTTTGAATTGCTTCTTTTGATCATCATTCATTTCTTGTCTTGTAAGATTTACACCATTAGCAGATCCCATAAGTCACCATCTAGACCAAGAAAGTAACTTTCAAGTTTATCCTTCCAATATTCAAATTTTTCACCATCAAATATTGGTGGTCTAGTGTAACCATTGTTACCATTTCCATTGTGTTGCTCAGTGGAAGCAGATGTATTAGGTGTTGATGGATCTTCACCAGCCATCTAGATTGTGTTTTTCTCTTCCTGAATCTTTTCTAACACGGTTAAGTGCTTGCACCTAGAACCAGCGCTCTGATGCCAATTGAAGGGTAGAAAAACACTTAGAAAGGGGGGGGGGGGGGTTGAATAAGTGTAGTTTCAAAACTTGTAAGATAAAAACAACTTGCACAATTATTTTTATCCTGGTTCGTTGTTAACTAAACTACTCCAGTCCACCCTTGACAAGGTGATTTACCTCAACTGAGGATTTAATCCACTAATCACACAAGATTACAATGGTTTTCCACTTAGACAACTTCTAAGTCTTCTAGAGTATTCTGATCACAACCTGATCACTCTAGGAACAACCTGCTTAGATACCCTCTAAGACTTTCTAGAGTATTCTGATCAACCTGATCACTCTAGTCCTTTACAAATTAATGTAAACAAATTCTAAGAGTATTACAATGCTTCTTAAAAGCTATAATCACAACTGTGATATTTCTCTTAAAGTTTAAGCTTAATCTCACTAAGATATTACAACAGCAATGTAGTGAGGCTGAAGATGAAGTTATGAGAGCTTTAGAGTTGAACAGCGTTTCAGCGTTTTTGCATTCAGCGTTGTTATTCAACTTCTCATCAGAACTTCTATTTATAGGCGTTTGAGAAGATGACCGTTGGGAGCATTTAATGCTTTGCGTATTCCGTACAGCATTGCATTTAATGTTTCACTCTTTTGTCAACTACCTCGAGCCTTGCTTTAGCTGTGTCTACTGACGTTGCCGTTAATAGCTTCTAACGTTCCTTTTGTCAGTCAGCGTAGCCTGCCATCTTGTACTTGATTTTGATTTGATCTTTCGTAGATACAACGTTTGAATCTTCAGAGCCAATACAGCTTGGTTCAGAGCATCTTCTTGTCTTCTGACCTTGAAGTGCTTCTGAGCGTGATACCATGAGAACTTCAGTGCTTCTGCTTCTGAACTCAAGTTCTTCTGATGCTTCCATAGACCATGTTCTGCTTCTTCTTGACCATCTTCTGATGTCTTGTCAGACCATGTTCTGATGTTGCATGCTGAACCTTCTGAGTCAGTGCTTCTTGCGCTGATTTTGTGCATACTCTTTATATAATTCCTGAAATGGAAATTGCATAGTATTAGAGTACCACATTATCTCATACAAAATTCATATACATTGTTATCATCAAAACTAAGAATATTGATCAGAACAAATCTTGTTCTAACAACAATAGGTAGCATGTTAGCACAAGAAGATGAAAATGGCATCGAAAGAGCCATTTATTATTTAAGTAGAGTACTCAATGATGCAGAGACTAGGTACACTGCCATAGAAAAACTCTGCCCTTGTTTATATTTCTCTTATATAAAACTCAAGTATTATATAAAGCCAGTTGATGTTTATGTTTCATCTCATTTCGATGTTATTAAACACATGCTTTCCAAACCAATATTGCATAGTCAAATTGGCAAATCGGCTTTGGCCCTTACTGAGTATTCATTGATCTTTCAACCTCTTAAGGCAATGAAAGGACAAATTGTCTCAGATTTCATTGTGGATCACGCAGTGGTTGAGAACCCTCAGCAATATGTTGATTTGAAACCTTATAAGTTGTACTTCGATGGTTCAACACACAAAGAGGGGAGTGGAGTTGGTATCCTTATAATTTCTCCTGACGGAATTCCAACAAAGCTCAAGTATAAAATTGAAGGCCCTCTATGTTCCAACAACGAAGCGAAATACGAAGCATTAATTGTTGGACTTGAAGCCTTGTTGGAATTGGCGACAACCAGGGTCGAAATTAAAGGAGATTCAAAATTAGTAATAAAGCAACTGACAAAAGAGTACAAGTGTATCAAAGAAAATTTGATCATGTATTTTGTCATAACGAATAGGTTGCTCAAAAAATTTGAATACGTGGATTTGAAACACGTCTCAAGAATAAACAATCAAGAAGCAAATGATTTGGCACAGTTAGCCTCAGGATACAAAGTATCAAAGGAAAAATTAGAAGAGTTGATTGAGGTAAGAGGAAAGGCAATGGCCACAAAATTGTCTCCAAGCAATCTGGAGAGTTCACAATTAGGCTTCACCAACAAAGAGGAATTCGAACTATTAAATATAGATTCTTTGGCAGATACATATTGGAGGAGTCCAATCGTAAATTATTTAAAAGATCCTTCGACAGATACAGACATAAAAGTAAAATATAGAGCCTTATCATACTTATTGATGAGAAATAAATTGTTCAAGAAAACCCCTGAAGGGGTCCTACTAAAATGTCTTGGTGAAGCAGAAGCTTACTTGGCACTCTCAAATGTACACAGTGGGGCATGTGGTGTTCATCAAGCGGGACACAAAATGAAATGGCTGTTGTTTCGTTATGGAATGTATTGACCCACTATGCTAAAAGATTGCATAGAGTTCGCCAAGGGTTGTCAGGAATGTCAGGAACACGCAAGCATTCAATATGCACCTGCAAACGAATTAAGTTCGATCATTAAACCATGGCCTTTCAGAGGTTGGGCACTGGACTTAATTGAAGAAATTTGGCCCACGTCATCCAAAGGCCAGAGGTATATATTGGTAGGAATATACTATTTCACAAAGTGGGTCGAAGCAATACCACTGGCCAATGTAGACCAAGAGGCTGTGATTGAGTTTACTCAAAAACATATATTGTATAGATTTGGAATCCCAAAAAGCATAACCACAGACCAGGGATCAGTGTTTACTGGCCGAAAGATGCAATATTTTGCGAAAGAGATGGGATTCAAGTTATTCACTTCCACACCTTATTATGCTAAAGCAAACGGACAAATCGAAGCAGCTAATAAAGTAATAATTGGGATGATAAAGAAGCACATAGGAAAGAAACCTAAGAATTGGCACAAGACTCTGGACCAGGCACTTTGGGCTTGTCGAACATCACCCAAAGAAGCTACCAATACTACACCATTCCAACTGACGTTTGGACATGATGCAGAACTTCCAGTCGAAATATACTTGCAATCAGTCAGGATTCAGAGACAAGAGGAAATTCCCCAAATATATATTGGGAAATGATGATGAATGAATTAGTTGATCTCGACGAAGAAAGGCTTCGAGATTTGGAGATGATAAAAAGACAAAAAGAAAGGGTATCAAGAGCATATAACAAAAAGGTGAAAGGTAAAGTGTTCGTTAATAATGATTTAGTTTGGAAAGTTATTTTTCCTATAGATCGAAAGAAACAAGCTTTAGGCAAATGGTCTCCACACTGGGAATGCCCTTTTTGAATTTTAAAGGTATTCCCAAATAATGCCTATGAGATAGAAGGACTGACAGAAGATCGTAGGATCTTAAAAGTAAACGGAAAATATCTGAAAAGATACAAGCCAGTCATGCATGAAGTAAAGATTGCAAAAGCGTAGATATTAAAATATGCGTCGTGGGCTAAAATGGGGAATGTTCGCCAAAATGGCAATTCTTAAACAATGCTGGTAACATAAAGTAAATGAAGATTTGAAGAGAAAATATACTTCATTACCACAGGATACATGCATACAAAATAGGTTGCAATATATGCAAACCAAAAATTACAAAAAGTACTATTAAGCGAAAGTTGCCCACCAGGAATTGATGCCAAATTCTGCATAGGAGTGTGTTGAAGGGATTATTAGCGAAAATACTCGCTAAAACGTCAGAGGTACTCTTGGCAAAAGAGTCATCACTTCAGAAATAAGTGCTGCAGAAATGATACGAGACCCACAAACTCGGGAAACGATTGTAGTCTTTCCATCTGGGTCCATCTGGATAGATGCAAACATCCAGAAATTAGCGAGCATGTTCGGATAGATAGGCCCTTCTAAGATACCGAGATAAACCTGTAGGTTTTGGGTGGCAAGTAGTTCATCAACATCAATGCCATTTTGGTAAAACTCTTCAGCAGAAGGTTTAAACTCTTTTTGGATGGCAGAAATAATGTTGTTATAACTAAGAGACGTCATCACTGCAAGATAAAGGTACAAGAAAGATGAAACCTTGATGAAAAATGTGGAAGAGAATGAGGAAACGGTTAAAAAAATTGTAAGGTTTTTATAGAGGATGATTGTCTTGAAGAATGGTTATGCTTTGAAATCTCATTGGACCGCGTGTGGGATTCCCAAGGGAAGATAAGGAGTCCGCCGTTTCGAGTCTTGGAAGTTGGAGTGTAATCATAGTGGAAACTGACACACGCACATCTTAATTAGACGTTTTGGAAAAAGTGAAATCATGATTAATTGACTGTTACGACTATTAGAGTGGAAACGTGAAGTCAAAAACGAAGTGGCTGCGAAGAGTAATCATATCATGTGCATAAGCTATCAAGGTCATTATGATGGTTGAAAGAGTAGGTTGTGACAATTAAAAATTGTTAAAAGTGTCATTTGTGACATCGCATGGTAGAATATATGTATAGTCAAAAAACAAATGAAAAGCAGGACAAATGAAAAGATGAAAAAGGCATTACAAGGATTATCATAATTAGTAAAAGTCTTCAGGGAGATTGTTTTTCATTGTGGAATATTGAGAGGCCCATAATGACAAGCGACGTTCGATTGTGGCTTGTTGCTTCTTCGACTCTTCGATCTCTAGCACCAATTTTTGTGCCGTTTCGATGTGTTGAATCCCCGCTTGTACCACTTTGTCCAATTCTCTTTGCTTCGATTGATTGATTTCTTCCTGGCGAGACTTGGCAGCTTTCACTTTCTCTTGGAGGCGTTCAATTTCTTTTTTCCAAGATTTGATATTCGCTCCACAAGTTTCATACTCTTTTTGGCGCTTCGCACGCTCAAGCTCAAGGGCACCAACTTTGGCAGTTGATTCGTTAGCATCCTTCCACGAAGAGCTATGAGAAGCTACTTTCGTGTTGAGTTTTTGATCAACTTCTTGCTTTTGAAGGTTATCAGCTTGAAGCTGATCAAGTAAGGAACTTAGTGAAACAATCACTTGCGAAGCTTCGTCAGAGACTTGGAGTAAATCCACCTTCTTTAAAAGATTTTTCAGCCCAAAGCAGCTGATGGAATCTTTACTCAGAACTTCGATAAGGTCAGTCTCAAAGAATCTCTCCTTTATCTGGTGAAGAAGGTCTGGAGTATCGAGTCCCGTGCCACTTTCTACCAAGATATTCGACGGAGTTTCAACCATGATGGACGAAACGCTTTTGGCATTCATCATGGCTTTGAGAAAGCTTACAGGATCGGTATTCTTAAGCTGCTCTAATTCAGTTGGAGTGAGTTCTGAAGAAGTCTTGGTCGAAGTGGTCGCAGGAGCGATAATAGTACCAAAGGTTGAAGTTTCAAAATTGCTTGATTTATGTAAATTAGAAATTTCATCCACGGTTCATTCCCAAGGTTAGTATCTTCACTCCTGGTAGATTGCTCAGATACCTCACCAGTATTAGAATGTTGAGAAATATCCTCCATATCTTCGTTCTGATTGATAACGGGGGACGCATCATTCGAGCGAGTACCTTCAGTATGCTCAGGAGAAGGAGCTTTGGTGTTAGGTTCATCATCCTCGAGAACTGGAGAAAGGATGAGAGATTTTCGTTGAGTAATGCCTGTTACAAAACCACGGTACATTAAAATAAAAGCTATGAAAGAATTCTTGATAGATTCAAAGCATATAAAGGTATACCTTGGAGATTATCGAGGTCAAGGTTGAGATCTGATTCTTTGAGATCAGAAGTAGCTGTACCTGCATCGTCCTACAAATACAAGGTAAGATGTAAACTTAGCATGAAAAGTTAAGCATGATGGATTGTTAGAGTCCAAAATTCAATACCTTGGGTGGGACATTATCTGGGCTCGAATTATGACTTTCGACAACAAGGGAGTTACCAGTAGTCTTCAAAAGTTGTTCGTCAGAAAGTACTTTATCACTTGACAACGTGGGCTTGGACGTCCCAGATCCTTTTCCCTTAGCTGAAGAAATGGTGGCCTTCTGTCTTTTCTTCGCAATTTTCCTGGTATGAGGAGGAGATCCATCTTCATCGTCTGAAGTGTTGGAAACGCTAGTATTCGAAGGTTTCCATTTCGGAGTTGGTGGAGGTTTCGAACTCTGAAAATATTTATAACAAGGCACTTGAGTAATGTTCAGAATAAAAGTACAAGTAAGATGTGAAATCAAGTACCGCTAGTTTCTTGCCGGTGTTGACAGAGTCTTCCCCACTTGCCTTGTTGCTTCTCGAAGCTTCAACATCCTTTTGTGCAGACGCGTCCTTGATAACTTTCTTTCGGCTTTGAGCTATAAACAAAGCAAAAGTTAATATGCAGACGAAGAAAGGGTTTTAATCGAAAGATTATCCAAGCCCAACCTTCAGGTATTGGAGTCAGAACACGAACGTGCTCGAGACTTATATGCAGATGTACTTTGAAATTATCCAAGGTATGCTTAGTCGGAACCACTCATTCAGCGCGTTTTTTGGATTGTTCGCAAAGGATTTTAGGGACACCCACACACAAACCAGTCTGGAAAAGGAGGGCTTAAAGCCACACCAAAGTCAGCACTTGGTAATGGAGGGAATTTTGGAGGATAAAGCTTGAAAGCCACTTCATAACATTGTTCAGGTCGAACATACATGGGCAATTTCAGCTTATCCAGTTTATCGGAAAAATTTTCACGCAAAGTGACCGCAGCTTCACGAACGGTCCGACTGAGGTCATCAGACTTGTAGATAGTTTCAAAGAACTTCTGAAAATCTTGAATTTCTTTAATATGGGTTGAAGTACCTTTTTTGAAGTTCGCCTGCACATCAGCAAAAGCTTCAGTTAGTTCTTGCGAAAGACTATCCGCGTCGAAGATTTGCTTGTTATAATACTCTTTCCACCACCGATGGAAATCTATAGTGGAATAGAAGGTAGGTTCGAAAGATATGGGAGAGAGGGTCGTGGTGCCAACATATTTGGAGATTTTAGACTCATAATCTTCTTCATATGAGTGCATAGTGTGCAAACACATGTGATTTCTCTTTTCATATATGCACTTAGGCTTGAGGTGAACCAACCCAAATTTTCTAGATACAGGATTAGTATGGTAACAAAGAAGACAACAGTGGCTCTTTGGGGTCCGTAATCGATGGTACAACAGTTTAGGCGTCAAGAAAGCCTTCTAGATAACCATAGATTCACCTTGTTGGTCTAGAGAGATTGCAGGAAATTCTCGTGTGAACCATTCAGGACTCACCTCTCTTTTCACAAACAGAGCCATAGAAGGACTGAAGTGATAACGTTTAGCAAACATCATCATGTATGCTCGAAAAGTTTCATGCAATTTTCCTATTTCTTCTACGGGAGTTAGGTGAGCTAGCCTAGTCCCTTCGACTGTTCGATTTTGAATGGCCGTATCTTCTTCATCAACAATTCCTTTTCGTGGAATGTAGGCTTCGAAGGTGGCATTGAGCCATAACTGAAGTAGCCTGAAGGGTTCAGCGAAGATAAAAGATCCAGTTTAGTAATCTTTGACGAGATTTGTTGCTTCGTCAAGACTTTCATATAGGAACCCTAAAATTAGTTGGCTTAAGTTTAATTTCTTTCCAGCATTTATCTGGTTAGCCATACAAAGGTACCTCTTTGCCACTTGGAGAGATCTAGAACAAAAAACGCATCTTGAGAGCCAAAGTGCTAGAAATGCAATATGCTCTTCATCTGTTACGTCATCAGTCGTGGTGTCATGATGCTTCAGGATGAATGGAGTATAAGTGGCTTTGATTTCATTAAATTGAATGATATCGGTGTCCATGTAGTTTGGATCGAAAACTTCCCCTATTGGTCGAAGCCCTGTAATAGCGGCTATGTCAAAAAGGGTCGGGGTGATCATCCCACAAGGAAGCTGGAAAGTGTTGTGAGAAGCATCCCAGAAATATACAGATGCTACTAACATGGTTTGGTTGTATTCTAAGCCTGTCTTAGATAATTAGATTAAATTATAAATTCCTAATTCTTTCCAGAATGAAGCTTTTTTGGTTTCCGCCTTAGCCAACCAAGCGTAATAGAGTTCAGGATCCTTTGCTAAAGGAATTGCTCTAAACACTTTGAGAAAGTTGGTCATATAGTTCAATTTGATTTTCTTCAGAACTACGGCGGCTTCCGTTGAAGCATTGTCTACACTGGTGGTGTCAGCTAAGATTGGGCTACCCCCTTTGTCTATTTTGTTCTTACTAACTAAGGGCCTAGTTTTATAGTAAACAGGAAAGAATTTACCCTGAGAAGAACTACTATCCCCAGGAAAAGGACCCATAAAAGCATGAGTTTTTCCAGAAATAAGAAAAGGGATGATTACATGGGAAGCATAAATAGCACGAGTTTCTTCTAGGTTTGAGTCTGGAATGTATTGCTGATTACCCACTTGTGTATGGCGTTGAAATTGTTGAGCAGGTTAGAGAGCGTTTGAAGTCTCCGATGTGGGGAATTGGACGGTGGAAGACGCCATTGATGAAGTTGCTTCAAGAAATAAGCTCGAGACCTAAAAGGGTTTTTTGCGTATTTATGTTCAGGAGGAGGGAGAATGAAGTTGTGTAATGAGGAAAAACCCTGAAGGCCAAAGCTTTGGTATTAAAAGGTTTAGTGGGAAATTTTCAAATCTTTTATGAATAAAGTTCAAAACAACACGCGTCAGAAGCCGATTTAATCATATGACGGTCGAACAGTTATTAGCCTTACTCCTAGTATCTAGGAGCAATGATCATAAGTAATGACAAAACGTGGGAACACACATTTTAAGGAGACGTTTTTGAAAATGACAAGACGTTTTGAAAGATAAGTCATAAATGATTATGACGTTAGTCAGATATCTTGGAACTCCAAAAGGTATGATTAAAGTGAAATCTCATTATGACAAGAAACGCCTATTTCTCTTGTTTCTCGAAACAGGCATTTATTGGGGGCAATTTGTTGGCTGGAGATTTCGACTGGAGAATATGTTTCTCGAAGGATTAGAATTTGAAGAGACAAAAATGGCTTTCAATGGCCATTTCTGCGAATGTCATTTATGGTGAAGATGCCTGAAATCGAAGCTGAATCGAGATAGGTTGTCTTCAAGACTTAAGCGTTTTTCGAAATACAAGAGTACTGAAGCTTGTAGTATTTCGTTGCATTCTCGCTAAAGAGCACGTTGCCATGTACCAAAAAAGGATTCAGGCGGGAGGATTTGAAATTCGAAATATTCTGTATAACTCAACGAGGACAGATGGCGCCCCAGGGATTTGAAACACATGCATGTGAGCAACGTGGCATTTCGTTAGCGTAGGACCGTTAGGGTCGAATTAGTATAAGTAAGGGTCTTATTTTCAGGATCCAGTGTGTTCATTTTGTACAAATCACTCACAAATTACTCAAGTATCAAGTGTTAAGAGAAAGAGTTCGATGAGAAATGTACGTATGACACCACATTTTAAATTTGTTTGTATTTCTATTTACAGAATCAGAATAACTTTACGTTTCCTTTACTTTTTCGCCTAGTCTTTCCTTTGATTCAAGTATCTTTATTCTTTCCGATAAGTTGTTACATTCTTGCACTTTACATTTCTGAAATTTACATTTCTTTTACAATTTCATCAAAGTTACATTTACGCTCATAACCAGTTTATTTTCAGTTGTGTACTTTGTTAGTTTATTTCACAAGTTATTTAGACGTTCATACCATAACCAAGTTTTCGAAGCAAAAGACCAACGAATATGAACCAACTTATCTTGAAAGATAACTTTTTGACTATGTCCTAGGATCAATCTAGTCGATCCTGCGAGTAACCAAAGTATATTAATAGTTTGGAGGACTAGCGGTTGTTTACCGGAAATCACCGTAAACATCCACATAAGATCCACTTTAACTTTTGAAGACGACAACTATGATTGAAGTTGATGGCAATATCTTTTAACTCTATGATGATGGTGACCTAACTAGAGAAACATCTCATGTGTCACTAACAAAAAAGGACTCGAGATTAAAGTGCTTATTGAAGGTTCGAAAAACACAATAAGGGGGTTGAATTAGGTTTTTGATAAAATAAAAACTTATGACACATTTGGTTATCCTGGTTCATTTGAACTCAAACTACTCCAGTCCACCCTATCAAGGTGATTTCGCCTCTCTCTTACGAGGTCTTAATCCACTAATCAAACTTGATTACAACAACGTTCACAATGACAATCGTCAAAGTCTTCTTGAGATAAACCACAACCCGATTTTTCAAGGAACAACAAAACTTAACCATATGTGTTTACAAAAGTGATGTATACACAATGTTTAAGAACAATGCACAAAAATAAAAGAATGAATGAATAATTTGAGAGCTCTTTGTAATAGTGTTGCACCCTGATTTTTACCCTACGATTTGTATGTCATTCGCATCATTCTCATAAAAAAGAAAAAAAAACAAAAGTATATGCATCCATTTCATATCTCATTTTAGAATTAATAATTTCTTATTTATACTAACTATTGTATGATTTTAATATTTTAATTTTAATTCAGTCTCCCTAAGTTTTTATGTCATTTTGCATCTTGTTTGATTTTAAATTAATAATAAATTTTGTTTATTGTTACTAACCTTCCATTGATTTTCATAATTTTAATTTTAATTCAATTTTAGATTGAATTTGCATTAAAATTTAAAATCAAATGCTTCTTTTTGTTATTTGTGTTACTTTTGTTTTATTTTAATAGGTGCAAGCAAAAGGTGGAGGTCCAATTCAATTACCTAGTACAAGATGTTACAAGATCCATTTGGTACAAAGGCCCATTATTATTTTGGTCCAAACTTTTGATCCAAGGATGCAAGTGCAATTCACGTTTTTTCTCAGCATTACACTTCCAAATATGCAAACAAAATTCACCCAAATCCTTAATTCATGACATCACAATTTTCACTAGAGACAAGAACTTACTCCTGGATTCATATTTTCAGTGGGCCTGTGATCCACTTGCAGCCCACGAACTTACTCCTCGTTTTCACTCTTCCCAGCCCAACGAGTTTCACTTTGCACCCCTCATTTATTGTTTTTTTAAAAAGCCCATTTTATTATTTACTTTATTATTTTCTTTGATTGTTTTAATTTTCTTTTAGATAGTTGTTTGATCTAGATTTTATATATTCTAAAATACAAAAACATGTTTTATTAATTAGACTTTTATTTCTTCTATTAAAAATCCAAAAATATTTATTTTACTTTTTTTTTAGGATTTAGATTTATATTGAATATATTATTAAAAACCCTAAATATTAGATTAGTTCTTTAAATATTAGATAGAATTAGTTTAACATAATATTAGATTTAGAATTTCCCCTTTTGTTTTCCATCCCATTTAGTTTTCTTTTTTCTTTTCAACTTTTAAAACACTTAATAAATATCAAAATTAGAGAATGGTGAGCATCCTTGCATTCGGATCTAGTTCACAACTATCTACATTTCCCTTTAAAAAATACCAAACAAAAAAACACATAAAATACCTAATAAATTTCAGATTCTTAAAAAGTAGAGAAGGGTGAGTATCCTTGCATTGAGATTTAATTCACCATTATCTACATCAAAAAACACCAACCAATTCAATTTTTCTTTGCCCTTTAAGAACTTGTTAATTCCTTTCCACGACAATTGTGTAAGTCTCCAAAGGTCGAGCAGCAGTGAAATGCGACGTTTAACATCGTTCCTTTAAAAAACACAAAACATATAAAAATTTGTAAGCCAAACTACGGATGCTCTGATTCCTTAAAAGAGATACGTAGGCATTGGGTCGCGGGGCCTGAACGAGCACAACTTTGTAAATATTTCTTTATTTTTCCCGTGTTTCTTTTCTATTCCTTTTTTTGTGTGTTTCCTTTTAGCTTTAGATTTTTGATAACACCCATAGATTTAGACTAACAAGAGCGGATCCCGTCGAGTACGACGGTTGTGAGGAGTGCTAATCCCTTCTCCTTGCGTAACCGACACCCTTACCCTTTTCTCTTGGTCGTAAGACCTTTCGTTTGTTTTCCCCTTTATAGGTTTTAGTCGATGTTTTCCTTTCCCATCTCTTGGGATAAATAATCAATGGCGGCTTCATTGATTTCATTTCAGATGATTTCGATCCGGTTGTTTCAAATAGTTTGTGCGTGAGAATTCTTTTTTTAAACTTCAGTAGTGTCTTCAATATATAGTGAAGCTTTGGATCCGTTGAGAGACACACTTCTTTGTTTTTGGAAGGTTGATATAATTCGTTTTAAGTTCTTTCCAAAAATAAGGATCCTATCCGTAGAATTAAAGTTCCAGTCGTTACTAGAAGATCTTGAATTAAAAGACTTGTAACGGAACTAAGTATCAGAATGTTATGTATTAGAGCATTACATCAGTGTTTGGTGCAAGAAGTGTTTTTTTATCAGAGCTTGAAACTTATGCTTATAAGAAATTACAGTCAAAACCCGAGAGCTTGATCAGAACTTCTGCTTCTGAGAAATCATAGTTAAAACCTGAGAGCTTGATCAGAACTTATGCTTATGAGAAATCACAGTCAAAACCTGAGCAATCGACAACCTTACTACTTTGATCTTGGAGAGCTTGTTGTAGTGACTTTCATAACATGATCTTCTTAGAATGGAGATCAAGTGGCAAATACTTCTTGTTCTTGTGCTTCTTTTAGAATTTGTTTCTTATTATTTGATCTGGGTAAGCATCAGAACTTCTGTAACATAAATAAATGATCAGGGAGCATATTTGCTCTTATTAAAATTATGTGTTTGGTATCATTAAAACTATTTCAAAGATGTAGAACCAAACTTTGTTTTAACACTTATATGATCGATGTATATGGAAAAAGTCTTGGAAGCGCCAGAGTAATGAAAAAGAGGAAATGTTAAAGCTCGCCAGGACGTGTCTGTCTAAGTGACCAGAGTTTTGTAAAAGTAAGGAAGTAACTTCTAAGTACTAAGGCAACTCACACACACTTAAAATATTTTTCAAATGTTTTTATCTTGAATATTATTTTCTAGGCCAAGGTAAGTGTAACACCCTATTTCCCCAACACATAAATATATTAAATCAGAGGTTTTTCACAAAAAAAATTGCACATAGGATGTTACACATCTAGAAGCGCGCACACACACACATACACCTGTTGATCATGTAACACTTGATTTAAACAAACATGATGTTTACACGACATCTAACACACCTGATATGTACTTGGGGTGTATACACGATATCCAACTCACCTGATATCTTTGTAATAGAATCATAATTAAAACATACTAATTTAAAATCACATTATAATTTTCATAACAAAATTAAAAGCACCAACTAGTGAGTCTTCTCCAAGTGCTATCATACCAAAACATAAATCAAATACGATAACATACACTGTCTCTCATATAATCTCCGTTGGTTGCAGATCTGCAGCCATTAAGGAATAGTTGTGCAACCTTTAATAAGGGACAACAATACAAATATTATAGTTGTACATTTATTCTTATTTACACAACCATATATAATATTTCCTTTCTTGTAAATAGAAATTAATTTGAGTTAATTAGGACTTAATTAGTTTCTTCAATTACTTGTACTCCCTAGGCTATTTATATCCTAGTAGATTTTGTACACACTAAATGAGAAATACATAATTCTTACATGGTATCAGAGCTACCATTCTAATCCAAAAGAAAGAATTAAAAAAATTAGGGTTTTCCCATGGAGGAAAAACAAAACAACTCAAGCATCTCAGATGCTGATCCAAAGGCAGCGACTGGAAACACCACCAGTCCTAATGAGACAATTCTCATTACTTGTTACAAGTTTAATGGATAGAACTATACACAGTGGTCCATATCTGTTTGACTCTTCCTCCAAGGAAAAGGATAGGAAGACTACATCACCGATGACGCTAAGCAGGCAGCAAAGACTAATTTGTTAGAACATAGTTTGGTTCTAATCATATCTTAGAGTTTTGATGATAAAAATTAAATAAATTTTGTATAAGTAAATGTGGTAGTCTAATTTTATGTTTCTTATTTCAGAAGAAGTTCTAATGAAGTAACTTCTGAATGCACTAACCACTGTAGACAAATTCTGATAGAAGTTATATTCACAAAGCCAAGACAGAAGTTATGAAGAAAAGGAAAAACATAATGTAAAGTTCTGATACTTGATAAAGTACCGTTAGAGATATAATGATTAAAAGACGGCTGAAGCAATTTTAAGGAACAAATTTCAAGAAGCGTGGAAAGCTCAATTAACCAACACAACACACAACATTTATTACAAAGCAGCATACGAGGAAGCAACGCACAGATTTCCTAAGGCTATAAATAAAATATCAATTTGAAAAACAAGAAAATGAGGCATGCAAAAGAAATCTCAAAAGAACTCTTACTCTGAAAGAAAAAATTTCATTCATTCTATCCAATTGAGTTCATATCCATTGTACTTAAACATAGTGAAAAATCACAGTTGTGATATAGCTTAGATTAAGAAGCATTAAGGTCACTAGTTAGAAGTTCTGATTGTAACGTTTCTTGAGTAACTAAGTTGTGGTTAAGATTCTCAAGAAGACGTTTTGTATTGTTCCTTGAGTAACCAAGTTGTGGTTAAGATTCTCAAGAAGACGTTGGCAGTTGCCTTCGTGAACTGATTGTAATCAAGTTTTGATTAGTGGATTAAGGGCCTGTTTGTTTTAGCATTAAAAAAATAGATTTTTTCTTTGTATTTTTGAAAATAGATTTTCCAAAACCGTTTTTCAAAATATTACAAGTTTCTTTATATTCTATTTTTCTAAAATGAAACACTAATTTTGACATCCTATAACATAAACACACATTATTGAAGACCAAAACTTAGTCAAAATCGCAAATTTTTTAAAAGTTGTATTCCAAAAATGATTTTTGTGAAAATCTATTTGAAATAACTTCAAAATTAACTGATTTTTTGAAATTTTGATATCCAACTTTTTTCTCCATAAATATATGAAATACCTAAAATCACATTTTAAGAATAACTATTCAAACGAAAATTTCATTTGTAGCTTTTATAAAAAATTTCTTTGTAAAATTTTTTTTCCACAAAATTATGTAACACTATAAAAACCATTTTTAAAAAAAGCCAAAACAAACGGGCCCCAAGTCCTCGCCGGAGAGAGGCGAAATCACCTTGACGGGTGGACTGGAGTAGTTTGAGTTCAAACGAACCAGGATAAAAATATCGTGTGAATTTTTATTTTTCAAAAAGAAAACCCCTTATTCAAATCCCCCTTTTCCATGTGTTTTCACACCTTTCATGATTCAAACCATGCAAAGTGGAAACTTGAAAACAATCTTGTGATGTCATGGTTACTCAACTCCATGAAAAATGAGTATGGTGAAAATTTCATGTATTATGACACTGCTGCAGAAATCTGGAATGCAGCCAAGGAGACATACTCAAATTTGGATAACACTTCATCCATATTTGAGCTCGTGTGATTGTGACTGAACTTAATCCAATATATTTTCTATGTTTTCTCTCTCACACACAATAATTAATAAATAAACAAATTAATAAAATGACATGGAAAATATATCATTAAAGTTTAGGCTTAAATAGTCTTTTGGTCCCTGTAAGATGGCGTGTTTTTTATTTTCGTCCCTGTATCTTATTTTTCTTTAAAATGATCCCTGAATGTTGATTTTTTTTGTTTCAGTCCTTAAAATTAAAATCCGCAGGAAAATTCAATGGAAAATCCGCAAGAAACCTGTAGATTTTCCTGCGGATTTTAACTTTAGGGACTAAAACCAAAAGGATTTTAACATTCAGGGATCATTTCCAACAAAAATAAGATACAAGGACGAAAACCAAAAACACGCCAACTTGCAGGAACCAAAAGACTATTTAAGCCTAAAATTTATCATGCCAAGTCAGTAAAAATATGTCACGTATTTAAAAAATTGCACTCACCAACGCTTTTTGGATGAAAAATGAGTATAGGGTGACAAAATTGTTTAAAAAATAAATAAGGGGAATGATTTAGTAGTTAGGCAAAATAAAGGCACCAAAGTTGTAATTTAGCCTAAATATTTTGCAAAATGATTATGTAACTAACAATGAAGAGAAGCAAGTGGCCTAGTGGACTGAGGCCCCTTCTTGTTAGCTTTGTGTCACAGGTTCAACTTCCATTGGAGGCAAAATTTTCAGTTTTCATATTTAACCTCTTAACAACCAAAACTTAAAATTAATTTTTTTCTTCCCTATATATATATATATATATATATATATATATATATATATATATCTTTAATTGTCTACCTTATGAAAAATTTGACACCAAGTTAAATTTCGTTACTATTTTTGCCAATATGATTAATTGATAAAAAATATAATAATTTATGTTTGCAAGTCTCAAATATTAGGATGACTTAATAACTAATCCAATCATACCAATTGAAAACGCGTCATTCCATAGTCTATCTCGTGTAGATTTTTGTCTACTTTTCTTTCATGTAAAAACTAATTTAAAATGATTTATGAGAAGGAAGTTATGGCCAAATTACCATAGGGTGTCAAAAATAGGTCCTCAGAATTTTCACAAGAATCAACAATTTCTACCAAACTCTAACTTCCTAAGAGAAACCTAACTTCATAAGTTACTATCAAATCATCTTATCAAGAGATTAATTCTTAAGATACCCAAGCTTAAAAAGCTCCTTCCTTTAAGCTTGAGTCTTTGAAGTTTCCCTAATCCTTTTAAAGCTCTTTCCTTTGATGCAAAGCTTCTATAAAATCACTTACCGTCCAAAACATGTATTAGAGAGTTCAAGACACACGTGCAAAGCTTCATTTTCAAAAATTGGTGAAATTTGTAGATTTTTGGAAGAATGAAGATTTAAGAGAAAACAAGGGTTAAATTAGAATCTGATAGATTACCTTAATCTTGCTCTTTCTAGGTGTTTGGATTGCCATGAGAGCACCTCACAAAGCTTGGATTTGCGGGATGAATGAAAAAAAGGTTTTTGGTGGATAAGGTAAAGATTTTTTGTCCAAGTGACAAAAATAATACCCATGACAAACTGCTAAAATGCCACTGACTTACAAGAAAATCACACATGTGACATTGGTTCTAGAAGTGATTATTTTACCCTTCCTTCACTCAAAATCACTAAATTAAAATTTCTCTTTTCATTACACATTAAGATTTTTTGCCTTTAAATTTATGTATGATATTAACATAATAAAATTAAATCAGTTAAACTAGAATGAGGTGTTATACTTTATCCTCCTTAAAAAAATGTAGTCCTCGAAATTTATAATTTATTTGTGAAGATATGAGGATAGTTAGCCAGCATTTTAGACTCGATTTTCCAAGTGGCTTCTCTTGGTGGTGACCCTTCCCAAAGGACCTTCACCATGGGAGCTGAAGACGTCAAGCAATCTAAAATTAACACCTTAACAAAAGAGTACTGTTAGGTTGAACATGGGAGTATAATCGCCTAGAAGATGGAATTGAATAAGTCTTCCCCCAAATAAAACTTCTTTCAAAATGTTTTCAAATCATGTGTTTCAAAATGCATGGAAGCATAAGTTTTACAAAAGATGTATTATGGACCGACTTGCATGATTTAATTAATGAACACAAAATATAATGAAAAGTAGATTGATGAATTTACTAATATAAAATGTTTCACTTGTTAGACAATGACAACTTATCTAGAGGGGGTGAATAGACACCCAAGTTAAAAATTACCTTTTAAAACAGTTTTTGAAAATCACAAAAACTATGGCAAGCGGAAGATTAGGCCTAGAACAAACAACTCGTCTAAAACGAACTGATTATTGGAAACTCAGATATGCACATATTCGTAAGAAATGAATAAAAATTATAAGCAACTTTATACACACAATTCTTAATCACTTGTTTCAATAGGATTACTATGGTAACCTATTTCCAATGAAAATAATAAGAAAAACATAAAATGACAAATTATCGAACACTTGGAGTGCGATCGATTTTTTAGATTTTCCTTTAAAGTTTTTAAATATCAAAAACCTTTTACAATCAATTAGATTGTAAGGCAATCAACAAATCAATATAGATTTTAAAAATCAAAGGAAAATCACTACGGATCGATCACTCAATCAATGTATTTAACAATTTGCTAATGAGAATTTAAATACAAGAGATAGAGATAGACTTGTCAGTTTGTACAAGATCCAAAGAGCTTATGTGTGTACTTCTGTGCATCTATGATATATCTTTGTAGTTTGTGTTTAAATTTACATGTTATCATGTAAATGTGTTTTATCTCCAGGACTTAACTGTGCTTTGTTTGTTTTTGCCAAAATTTTCCAAAGAGAGAGATTATTAGTTCCATGGTTTTTGTATTAGCATAATTTTGATAAAACATGTTTCGTAACTGATGTTGAACAAGATGTTATAACATCCTATTCTCTTGTCATAACATGTTATGTTATGTGTTTGGGCAAATGTTCTGTCAGATGTTGTGACATTCTACACCAGAACATCTTGACAGTTTAGAATGTTTTTAAACATTGAAAGATTTTATTGAAAATGATGAGAATATGGAATATTCAGATAATCATTACATGCGTAGGCAATTAAGGGATGTTTTGGATAAATGCATATTAGTCTCTATTTTTAGAAAATGAATCCTTGAGTTTTCTTTTGGAAAAATAAGATTTTATTGGTTCCTAATTTGTGAAAAGATCTTATAGCTATTTTCAGAAAAAAGAGAAGATTGGATTCAAATTAAAGTTCAAGCCTATTCTGTAAGTATCTATAAAAAGGAACTTGGGAAAACTAGTTTGTTAAGCGTTCTTATAAGGAAAACCATGAGTGCATAAGGGTTTCTGTTTTGGAAGTCTCTTAAGCTCTTTGTGATTTCAGTTTCTTTGTGTCACTCATGTATCTTCTGATACATTAAGGTGGGTGTGTGTTCTCACTCTTGAAGCTATTAAGCAAGAGAGTTTAGTGGTGTTCTTGATCAAAGCTTTTAAGCAAGATAAAGTATTATTCTAAGTTATTGTGACTGTTTTATCACTGTGATGATTGGAAGTGCGATGGATATTTCCCAGGTCTAGATGTCGACTTCTAGGAAGAAGTAGTGTTGGGTAGTGACTAGGCGATAAGTTGTAAACTAGAGTGTTTAGCTTTGAACTAATACTACTGATAGTGGACTTCCTTAATTGCTTGGACCTTCACATAACCAGTTTAACAATTAGTGTGTTCTTTATCTTTCTGTATTGTTTTCAGTTTGATAATTGTGTTGTAAGTCAGCAGATGTTATAACATTTGTCTTGATAATGTGTATTGTTAGGACATCTGCCTTGGCATCTATTATGAGTGCCAAAATTTTAATAAGAGTATGATGAAGTTGATGATTATTCAATTTATATATCTTCTTCTTTAAGAAATTGAACTAGTATGTTCAATTTCTCTATGATTTCATTCTTTCTTGGCTTTTCTTTAAATTTATGAAGGCTCCCATCCTTCGATTTAAGGATTAGATTAAACTTCCAATTATTAACTCTTAGATATTTCTTAGTGATAAAATTTCTTGGAGTTTTTGGAATTTGGGAAACCTTTAGTGGTATTAAGGGTATTAGGAAACACATATAAACACCTTGGAGCGATGAAAAAACACTTGGTAGAAATAGGGTATTGTTTATGGACTCAAAAGGATTTTTCTTGTAACTCATTTCTAATCTCATGTAATAATTTTTGGAAGTATAGTGAACCAGATAGCTCCTCTCTCCCCTAGAGTAGATCGTTTGATCAATCTGGGTAAACAAGTTACTATGTTATTGTATTTTATCTTCTTCCAGTTTGTCATGGTTTTAATTTCACTTTTTGCAGGTTATTGTGCTGCTTTATGCCATTTATTTTTGTTGTCATTGTTCTTTGTCCTCACACAACTTCTTGTTGTGTTTGAAATATGTATAATTCTTCTTAAATAATTTGAGATATCTACCACTTTATAATAACAAGTGGCGCCCAACATGGGCAAATGAGTATTTTTTTTAAAGTTAGCACTATGGTAAATGGGAAATTGAGAAGTTTTTTGGGGACAACAATTTTGGGTTATGGAATGTATAGATGAAAGTAATCATAACTCAAGATAAGTGTATTGAATCATTGAAGGGTTATACATTAATGTCTACACGCCTAACACAAGCAGAGAAGTTCGACATGTTGGGTATGGATAGGAGTGCCATTATCTTGTGCCTCGAGGATAAAGTTCTAAGGGTAGTTTCCAGGGAGAAGACTGCAATTTCGATGTGAAAAAAATTTAATGATTGTACATTACCAATTATTTGGCTCAAAGATTGTGTCTCAAACAAAAATTCTACTCATTCCAAATGGTAGAGAACAAATCCATAGTCAAACAGTTGACAGAATTTCACAAAATTATTAATGATCTTGAGAATATTGAAGTGAAAATTGAAGACGAGGGGACAAGGCTTTACTCTTGTTGAGTTCATCACATGATCCTTTGATTACTTTAAGTTTTACCTTATTTATGATAAGTAAGTTTCTATTACTTTAGATTAAGTTTAGACAACTGTGAGATGTAAAGAATTTTCAAAGGTGAACGATTTGAGAATTGACAATAATGGTGAAGGCTTAAGTGTCTCAAAAGGAGGAGGTGAGAATAGAGGATTGTCCAAATAAAATAGGTTTGACAAGAAAAAGGTAAAATCCTTTACTTATGAGAAATCAAGTCACTTCATGAGGGATTGTCCCGAGAGGAAGGGCAATAATGATTCTGTTCTGATTGTAGTTGTCTCAGGGGAGAATAGTTATGAGAGTGTTAGTGGATTATTGGTGTCATGTTAGAGACTGAAGAGGGTTAGCTTATGGACTCGTTTTATTATTATCACATGTGTCCAATAAAAGCATACTTTAACATTTCGAAGCAGGAACAAGGTGGAGTAGTTCTCCTTGAAATGCGACCTGTAAGGTTTATGGTATTGGTATGGTCAACCTTAAAATATTCTATGATTGTGAGTTTCTTATTTACAAGGTGATGTATGTTCCAGAACTCAAGAGAAATTTGTTATCCATAAGCATATTTGATGAGCTAGGTTATTTCACTAGAGTTGTATATAAGGTGTTGAAGATTTTGCATGGTAAAGTGATCATAGCTGAAAGAGTCTAAAATATGTGGCTTATATAGTTTAGAAGGTTCCAATGTTACTGTTCATTCATCACCAACTAGTGAAGTCTTTCATGACAGTAAAAGCTATGGCATTTGAGGTCAAGGCATGGTGGATGCCTCGAGGCTGTTTTAGAGCTCTTTAATCAATTTTGCAAAAGTCATGGCATCAATATGCATTTGATCCAATAGTTGTCATTGAGTTTTTGGGGAATGGCTAATGCCAAATGAGCTTACTTGGTTGGTAGGTGTTCATTTACAAGAATAAGGTTTTAATCACCTATAATAGTTTGTAGTAGGAAATTTGAAAACCACTCTTATTCGAAGGTGGCCAAAAAATTTCTTATTGATCAAATCAAATCCAATTAGCTTGATGGTAAAGTTGTCGATGGGATCTTTAATGGCTATCCAAGAAGTAAGAAGGGATATAGTTGTAACCCCTGTACTTATTATTTCGTATTTTATTTTATTATTTGTGAATTATGTGAATTATGTGTGTTTATATGTGCTTATGTGGCTTTATGTTATTTATTGAGTTTTATAATAAATGACATAAGTGGGTGATTACGCTAGTTATTGGGCCTATGATAGGATTAGCATTAGAGAGGTGTTAATTAAGGCCCATTATCAATTAGAAGATAGTAATGGTTTTACAAAACAAGGGTTTTAGAGGAAAATAGAATTAGAAGCTCATTTGGGGAATTTTGTGAAAGAGGAGAAGAGAAGAAGAGAAAGAGAGATTGAAGATTAGAGTTGGCTTCAATCCAAATCCCAAGGTAAGGGTGGATTTCTTTCATGCTAAAGGGATGTATGATTATATTTAGGGTGGGGATTTGATTATGTGTTGTATCCATGGAATTGTGTGTAGAATTCTAGGGTTTATGATGAAAATGCATGAATCTTTGGTTGGAAATGTGTTCTAATTGATGTTTGATGATAGATTTCGTGATTGTATGTGTTTAATTGCTGTTTTAAATGAGTTATGTGTGGTGGATGAGTGATTACGCAGGTCTATCACTGATATGATTTTTCTGCATAATCGCACGTCCGTTAAGCGGACGCGAGGCCGCTAAGCGGATGCTGCTTGTTTTTGAAAAATTAAGTGAGCCTGTTAAGCGGAGCTGGTCCGCTAAGCAAAGTGCGGAGAGTAAAAGTTACTGTTTTTAGCCGCTTGAAGCGGGGTTATTGAAATTGTAATTGCATAAGCACGCTTGAAGGTCGCTAAGCGGACCTTGTTGTGCAAAACTTGTTCAAACTTTGACACGATGTATCTTTTGAACCGTAACTTGTTTTTAAATTCCGTTTGAACTTCTATAAAGCTCTAATTGATGTCTTCCTATTGTATATGCTTTGAATATCCTTGGAAATATTTATGAATCCTTTCCTTGAATTGAATTTCTTTATGTTGTGAACGTGATTGTAAAGTGACGCATTCTTATGAAGGATGATGATTTTGTTGTTGTTGAAGTTCGACATTTGATTGAAAATGTGCAATGGTTGTTTAGTCGATGTTGGTGATGTGTTGTAGATGTTGTGTTTGTGTGGATGTTGCATTCATTGAGTCACATCCATTGCATAAAAGAGACGTGGCCTTAATGACAAAAGTGACGAGGCCTTAATGGAAAATAGCAACGTGTGCCCAATGGAAAATTTGAGACGTGGGAGTTTTAATCCAAATGATACCACATGCATTTGCATAAGTCGAGTCACATGTAAAGTGCATTTGAGTCTTATTTGATTTGTTTGTTATGGATTGATAAAGATATGTTTGTGTGATGTGAGGATTTGATGATGAGATGTTGTCGTGATGTGTTGGAATCTTACTTGTGAATTGCATATATTGTCATGGTTGATTATTGACATTGTTACCGTTTCATAAGTCGATTATGTGATGTCAATTGTTGTATTGAGTGTTGTAATGAGAATTGGTGACTAATGTATGATCTTTCTCTTTCTTTGAATATTATCATACGTTTCTTTATAATGAATGATATCTCACCCCCTTCTGTTTGAATGTTACCCTCTGTTGGTAACGTGCAGGTAACGACATGGAGTAGCTGGTTACCTTTAGCTCGTGTCAGTGTGTCTATGCTCTGATACGTAGCACTCGGGGGGACGTCTAGCTTGCTTTGACTATGTCATGTTGTCTTGTTGTTTCTGTTATTATATTTGGATGTTGTTATCTCTCATTGGATTATGTTGTTATGTCTTATAGAGATATGTTGGATTTTTAGTTGCCCATGTTTGGCATGTATGACTTGAATATTGTTGTCGATATTGTTTCCCTACGATATTATTACTATTAAAGTATTGAGGTTTAATGAAGTATGATTCCTCCATTATATGTGTAATGTATCTATAGTTATGAGCATGATTGGTGATTTGTTTAAGTTGATAATTGTGATGCCTCGAACTATGATGCTTGTTTTGAGATTTTGCACTCTGATTTTCCTGTAGATTTGTGGGGTAGATTTGGAGTGTTACAATAGTTGTTGGGAGTGGAACATGGAGCATTGAATTTTCATTAATAAAAAATATATTACTTTCAATAAGTTACGTCACAGTAATAAAATTAAAGACCCAAGGATGAAGCTTTTGGAAACTACGACGAAAAAGACTCAGTTTGAGGTGGAGGTTCCTATTACGGACACTAGTAGTAGAGAAGGAAAAATAACTTAGGAATCTAATTATCATTTGACCCGTGATAAGGTAAGTAGTAATATTATAACATCTCAAAATAACGAATATGCTGACATTGGGTTTTATAATTTGAATGTGGTGGAAGGTAGCTAAATTCAGAAACATAAACCTACAAGGAGGCATTCAAAAGCAAGGAGAGATAAATATGATTTTAGAACATGGTTGTGGGATTTTTAGATTACCTAAGAAGGAAAATGTGATTGTAAGGAAGTGGATGCAAGTGGAAAGATCAAGGTTTAAGTGTGGCTTGAACTTGATCAAGGTTGTTGAATACTGATTCAATATGGTAGAGAGCAACTAAGTGGTTTATGGATAAATTGCTTCACCATGCTTTCAAATCAATGTGGAGACTTTTGAAGAATCCCTTAAAACCTTTAAGTGATAAAGAGAAGTAAAACATGTTCTAAGTTTTTCAAAAATCAGTAAGTCAAAAAGAAGTAAGAATGTTAACGGAAGATGTCGGAGCCGTGAAAAAGGTAAGGTAGGCGATATGTCAGATCGATCTGAGTATTTTGCGAATATCAAGTTTGGTTATTTTGGTTCGTGCATCTGTTCATTAATAATAAAACATTTAATATTAATTTAGATATACTCTAAGATACAAAGAGATGCCCTAAGATATTCTAAATTATTATAAAAGATATTATAGGATATTTAAAATTTTGTAAGATAGTTATAATATTTTAAATTAATATAAAAATATTATAATCTATTTATAATATTTGTATTCTAAGTTTAAATAGGTTGTGTTTTGGACAATTAATGATATGTTGGGTTTCAGAAGTTATAAATATGTGTCTCTATCATTCTTCTCTTAACAATCTTTAGTACTTTAGACCTGAAGACAGAGAAAAGAGTTAAGAATCATCGGTAAACTTAGAGAGACAAGAGTTTGAATTCCTTGAAGTTCTTGGAATTTGGGAAACCCTCCGAGGTATCTAAGATAATTGTGAAACACTTCTAAACTAATTGTACTCGTGTGATTCAAATATTGAGAGTTGAAGGGAATTAGGTAGAAATAAGATTTTGTTTGTCACAACTCAAAAGACTTTTTTTTTATTCTTTTAACTCATTTGTAATCTCTTGTAACAACTTTTGGAAGTATGGTAAGTTAAAGAGTCGATCTCTCCGCTAGAGTACACTGCTTGATCTAACTAGGTGAACAAGTTAGTGTTATTATCTTTTATCTTCTACTGACTTGTCGTGGTTTTGCTTCACTTTTGGAAGGTTATTATGTTGCTTTAGGCCATTTATTTTAGTTGTCGTTGTTCTTTGTCTCCACACATCAATTTTTTTGGTGTATTTGAACTCGGAATAATTCCTAATTGCTCCGAGTTATTCTACTAGTTTTTCACAATATTGACATTAGTTGAAATATTTATAATTAGTTGTAATATATTACATAAACCTCTATTTCAAAATGATTATTCTCTATTAAATTTATTTTTTCGCGAGCTTCATACACCAATATTAACTCATAAATATAATGTTAGATATCACAAATACAAAAAAAAAACGGGTAAGGATCCTCTCCATTTTTCTCTTTCTCCATTATTATAGATTTGTGTGTAAATAATACATATTTCTATGACATGTAATATTTATTACATATTTATTTAATTTTATATACATAAAACTATAGTAATGCAGTCTTCTATTTCTTTTGGGAAATGGAGAGGATCCTTACCCAAAAAAAAAAAAAACACTCCAACACTCACACAACACGCAAGTTGTTATCTAGTATTCATTAAATTATATGTTACTTTTTTGATAACAGGAATGAACTTCATTTTTTTAGATTTTGTTGATCGTTTCTTGCATTGCACTATTTCCCCTTTAACATAATTTTATTCTTTTGAAATTTTTTGATAAATTTTTCAACGAGTCGTTTGTTATTTTTTCCATCTCTATTATTTGGGGTTTTTGTCTACTCTCTCAAGTTTGTTATCCTATGATTTTTATTTAATAACATCAATTAGGGTATGTTTAGATAGTGAACTTAGAATGTCAAACTACTTGAGATGTCAAGTTAGATATACCTATACCAAAAGGTACTTTTTTACCAATGTAATATATATATATATATATATATATATATATATATATATATATATATATATATATATATATATATATATATATATATATATATATATATATATATATATATATATATATATATATATATATATATATATATATATATATATATATATATATATATAAAGAAAAGTATCTTTTAAATTAAAAAAATATTTTGAATTTCTTCTCAATTATGATAACATATCTTTATAAATATATACTGACATATAATTTGATTAAAATATATCAAATGAAATATCTTTTGAGTTGCTTCTAAATTACGCAAACATATACCGTAAAAAAGTATATTTTCAGTTGCTTAACAATTACGCTAGCATTTGTATTTTTAAGAATTAAATTAATAAATAATAAAATTATCTTATAAGTTCAATGAATATAGTCCTTTTCCCTCTATAAAAAGTGTAAATAAAGTTGACTGAGTTTTCTTAGATCTGAAAAACGAAGACGATTACAATGGAAGACAAAACTCTGAAGCATTTAGAGATGGAAAATAATTTAGCTGTGGGAGTTAAGAAGGTTAGTATTGACATACCTAATGATCTTTCTTTCTCCATACTTTCCAAATTATCTGTAAAAACTTTGAAGCGTTTTGAATGTGTATGTAAATCATGGACCCTCTTATTTCAAATCTCTTATTTCATGAGCTTGTTTTGCGAAAATCTCTATAATCATTCTTATTATGAATATACATCTCTTCTACTACACCTATATCACAAAACGACTTCGAGTGATGTGTTGTATTCTCTATCTGATGAGCGATTTGAGAATAAGATCAAATTAGATTGGCCAAATCCATTTCAAAGGGATGACCTTGAATTTGATATTTTAGGATCTCATAGCATTAATGGGATTCTTTGTCTAATCAGTTACTCCCAGATAAATACAAGACTTGTATTATAGAACCCAGCTACCGAGGAATTCAAGGTTGTTCCTAATAGCTTTCGTGAGTCTGTGCCATATATGGATATTGAAATTACTCGATATGGTTTTGGTTATGATTCTGATAGAGATGACTACAAGGTGATTCGACAAATAATGTATAATCCAAATAGCGATAGTGAAAGTGACATTGATGATTTGTCACTTGAAGATATATATTACCAACTCTTTTGGGAGATATATAGTCTACAAAGTAACACTTGGAAGAAACTTGACGCTAATATCCCTCATAATTATATAGATCAAGTACTGTGTCATAATGGAATGTGTCACTGGTGGGGCGAAGAAGGCTATAATATTGAAAATTATGATGAAGCATACCTACTATCATTTGACCTAAGTAAGGGGGTATTCCTCATAACACCCATACCAGAGGATAATTTTTTTAGATCTAGACATTATTGGGAAGACTTAATAGTATTAAATGGTCGCATTGCTTTAATCTCGAATCATAATAAAAACTACCCAAGTGATGATATTTTTCACATATCAATTTTGGGTGAAGTTGGTGTGAAAGAATCATGGATTAAATTCTATACTATTTGGCCTTTTCCTTTTATTGAGCATCCTATTGGAGTTGGAAAGAATGGGTATATATTCTTGAGAGAGCATAATGGAAAATTAGTTTGTTTTAATATAAACACTCAGATGGTTGAGGAACTCGGTTTTGTTGGACATGGATTTCAAGGTAGGACAATAATTTATGAAAGAAATATTGTTCCAATTGGAGGTATGAATATATAAAAAATCGTGTATACACCCATGTTTCATGTTTGTAATTTGTAAGAATTTTATATGATACATATTGTAGTCTTGTAACAATTTTTTATTATTATTATTATTATTATTATTATTATTATTATTATTATTATTAGTTTATAATAATATTATTATTATTATTATTGTCATCTATAAGAGAATTCAAGAAACCCTTTGATCTTATGAATATTTTTTTTATTATTTATTTTAGTGGTTTACTCTTTTTCTATTTGCATAATAACTCTTATATTGAAGTTGATATAAAAATAAATCACACTAAATCTTTGTTTGTTTTCAAGTTTTATCTTTTATATAAAATGGAATACAATGACTATTGTAATATTATTTCAATTTTGTGATGCTTTAAAAATCTCTTGATATGTAGAATTTTTTTTGTAAGACATGAATATTTTAACCATTGTGCCTTATTAGTATGTTCCATTGAGCTTAAAATTAATACATAATATTTTATGTAAACAAAAATTTGTAAGTGGCGAGTGAATAATATTAATCCATAAGTAATTATAAAATTAATTAAAATTCTAATTAATTTTCATCACTCTCTAACACTCCCACCAAACCATGCTATATATATATATATATATATATATATATATATATATATATATATATATATATATGGGGACATATCAAATGAGAATTTTGGTTATTATGAGAACTGAGAACTTTTAATAATAACCCTACGATTTAAAATCAATGTCTTAGATTTTACTCAAATTTTAATAGACAATAATTAATAGATAGATTCTGGTTTAAATACATATCACATAAATGCATATCTGAGCATTGGTTTTAAATCGTATGGTTGTTATTAAAAGTTTTCAGTTCTCATAATAAGCAAAGTTCTCGTTTGATATATATATATATATATATATATATATATATATATATATATATATATATATATATATATATATATATATAACTTTATTTAAGAGGGTTACACAAAGCACTTGAACACCAATTGAGGGAAAAGTATGAAGTGCTAAAGAACTAGAGTCTACATTGGAAGAGCGAAATGTAGCACTTGAATGACTTCTTAATTATTGATCAGACCATAATCAATGATCTACATCAGGC
This sequence comes from Vicia villosa, assembly GCF_029867415.1. NCBI lineage: Eukaryota > Viridiplantae > Streptophyta > Magnoliopsida > Fabales > Fabaceae > Vicia > Vicia villosa. The sequence continues at coordinate 666,861 of NW_026705280.1, read as the reverse complement.
ATATACACCATGTTATGGATAATTCACCAGTCTGGTGGGGCTTACAAACGGCTTAATCAGAGACATACTTGGGATGCTGAGAGATGTTTTTGACGAGATGAATCTTGCTAACACTCCTTAGGCTGTCTTTCATTTTGTGTTGTCTTGTATAGACATGCTGAGAAGGTTTAGGGCTAACATAGAAGTACTCAAAATGTCAAAAGAAACAAAAGATATAGCTTGATGTATCTTGTAATTTTCAAACACTGTATCTTCTTTTCCAGTGAGGGAACGAATGAAAGATGGTATTGCACCAATTGTTGGTTTCATTTCCTAATTATGTTCTCGTACTTTAGAATGTTTGCACATAACTATAAATCTACGAGATTCCATGAAAGTAAAATGAATAAAAAATAATAAATTCTAAAGCAATCCAAATGTGTCGTGCCTTGGAAGAAAAATTGATGACCATATAGCATGCATACCTTTGATATGTGTTTGGTCCCAAATGTGATTGTTCCGCCATAGTTAGAAGTACTTGAATTTGAGAAGTATAAGGGACTTAGATGCCCTAAGAATCATTTAAAAATGTTTTGCTGCAAAATGGCTGCTTATGCCTGTGATAAAAATCTAATGATTCACTATTTCCAAGAAAACCTAATTAGGGGCGTTATTGGAGTAGTACATCCAGCTAGAGAGGAGTAGTGTGTGTACATGGATAGATTTGGTTGATGCCTTCACAAAGAAGTATAAATATAATACTGATATGGCATGGAAGCGCACTCAGTTGTATAGCCTTACCTAGAAAGGTAATGAGTCATTCAAGGAGTATGCCCAAAGATGGAGAAAACGGGGGGCCAAGGTACAACCACTGCTTTTGGACGGGGAACTAGTGGACATTTTCATGAGTAACCTGCAGGAGAAATACTTTGAAAGGTTGATTAGCAATGTATCGTCTAGATTCTCCGACTTAATTATAGTTAGAGAAAGGATTAAAGAAGGTTTAAAAAGCAGTAATATCTAAGGTCCTTCAGGAAGTCAAGATGGGGCAAATAAGTTCCCAAATAATTTCTAGAAAAAGAAGGAAGACGAGACTAATGACATCACATATAGTAAGGGGAAGAAAACATATCATGTGGGACAAGCTACTGCTCCAGTGCAATAATATCAGCCTCCTTACGTGTCAATCATTTAGTACTAACAACCTGCTAGACTTTCATATCAACAACTAATGCATGCTCCTCCAAATAAATTTCTTCAATAGTATCAACAACAATATCCTTAACAATATCAACAACAATCACCTCAATAATACTCACAAACTCAGGGTCAAAATTATAATTGTAATCAGGTGGGACCATAAAAGCCTCAATTTGAGCCAGTACCAATGATACCTCCGTACCCACCTACTTTTGACTAAAATGCTAGGTGCGAATACCATGATGGATCACCAGGACACACAACATAGAATTTTAAAGCATTCAAGTACAATGTAAAAGAGGTAATTGATGGCCAAGTCATAAAATTCAAGGATAAAGGTCCTAATGTAAAGAGCAATCCTTTACATGCTCATGTTGGTCCTTCTACCAATGCTATTGAAAAGGATGATAAGAGCATTCTAATCATGAAAGTAGAAAAGGTGAAAACTCTTATGGAAGTTATATGAGAAAAATTGATTGAGCATGGCTTAATAAATGTAGTACATGCTGATTGTAAGATATATGTGTCTAATCCAGACAGCTACGAAGAACTAATAAATTTCCACCAAAAGCTTATGGATCTAGGTTTGATCCAGATTGGTCAATCAGAAATGGATATGGAAATTTCTACCATATAGATTCAAGTTGATGAGACTATGAGAGCTCCTAGGTCTTTGGGAACCCTCTATAATGGAAATAATGCAAAACCATCAGTGGGAAGGAAAGGTCCCATTGTCACCTGCACTATGAATCTCCCTTCTAGAGCATAAAGATCGTACCCTAGAATTATAATTTCACATCTTATATGGAGAAAAAGACTTTGATCATTACAGAGCCCACTGTGACCAATATAGCAGGAACAAGCAGAATAACCAGAAGAGGTAGAGTATTCACTCCTACACCACCACCAAAGAAGAATGTGGGAATCCCATTGGAACCCTTAAAGGGGAAGGGAGTTGAAAACTCTGGAGCAGGGACATAACCCCCGAAGAGTCAAATATCCCAAGAGGACGCAAAAGAGTTTTTGAGACTCATCAAAATGAGTGATTACAAGGTAGTAGACCAACTCAGTCAAACTCCTTCTAAGATCTCTATGTTGTCACTATTGCTAAGCTCATAATCCCACGGGGAAGCTTTAATAAAAATCTAAAGTGAAGCTCATGTCACAAAGGATATGACAGTGGTTCCTTTTGATGGGGTGGTAGCTAATATCAACAAAAATAGCTGCCTAAGATTTTTGTGATGAAGAAATGCCTACAGAGGGAAGAGCACATAATAAGGCTTTGCATATCTCGATGAAATGTATAGATAACACTCTCTCCCGTGTGTTGGTAGACATTGGTTTATCCATATGTGTTATGCTTAAGACTACTCTAGCAAAGCTAACTATTGAATGGGGTATTGATGAATCCAAGTTCCCTGGTTGTAAAGGATTTTTAAGGATTTCAAAGAGAAGTGATAGGGGAGGTTGACTTACCAATTTTGAATGGCCCACACACTTTCACAATAACTTTCCGGGTCATGGACATAAACCCTGCTTGTAGTTGTCTATTGGGAAGACCGTGGACCCATGCTGCCGGGGAAATTACTTCAACTCTTCACCAAAAGTTGAAGATCACAGTGGGTGACAAGTTAATAATTGTCTATGGTGATGAGGATATGTTGATCATTCCCTTATCCTCATTCAGGTACCTTAATACTGAGGGAGAAACCATTGAAACTAATTTCTAAGCCTTAATACGTGACTTGGTATATCAAAATGCTCTAGGAGTTACCCTCAAAAATTGGTAAGCAATTGAGACCCCGAAAATTATTTTATTATCAAAGTAATTTAGTGCTTTATTTCAAAATCCTTTACTCTTCCCAAGGCAAATTGATAGTTTTGTAGGCCCCTTTGTTTAAATGACATATTCGTCATCAAATAAAAATGCATTTTTATGTTCAAAAACTTCAATTTCTTTCACTTCTCATTCTTGAAATAAAATGGCAATACTTTTCTTTCATCGCTTTTATTTTTCATTCTTTTCCATTTTTTTAAAGAAAAATCATCATAAATCATGCAGATCCATTAATAACCCAGTAAAAATAACAATGCTATAATGCCTTACGAATTTGACCTTCCAATCAACCAATCAGAAGAATTGGATGAGAACGATAGTGAACTCCCCGAAGGTGGAAATATTACTGGAACAAGAGAAAAGGGTGATCCAACCTCACCAAAAGCCAGTAGAGATGATCAACTTGTGGATTGAAGAAGATCAAAATAAGGTCAAAGTCGACAATGCCTTAGACAAGAGCATAAAATAGAAGTTGGTGAAATTGTTTCAAGAATATGTGGATTTGTTTGCTTGGTCATATCAAGATATGCCAATACTCAACAAAAACATAGTTGTGCACAAGCTACCACTTAAACCTGAATTCCCGCCAATGAAGCAAAAGTTGGGGAGAACTCGACCAGATATGTCTCTCAAGATCAAGAAGAGTTCAAGAAGTAGTTTGATGCCAATTTCTTAGTTGTTGCAAAGTACCCACAATAGGTAGCCAACATTGTGCTAGTCCCAAAGAAGGATGGCCATATGCTGATGTGCGTAAATTAGCGAGATCTGAATAGAGATAGCCTAAAGGATGATTTCCTTCTACCTCATATAGATGTATTGGTGTATAATACAACTCATTTCTCGATTTTCTCCTTCATGGATGGTTTCTCAAGTTACAACCAAATCAAGATGTCTCTTGATGACATGGAGAAAACCTCTTTCATCGCCCCATGGGCATTTTCTAGTACAAAGTGATGCCTTTCGGCCTGAAAAATGTTGGGGCAAAATCAATGAGCAATGGTAAATCTCTTTCATGACATGATGCATAAAGAGATTGAAGTCTACATAGACGATATGATTTCCAAATGTCAGCATATCACGCACCTACAAAAATTGTTTACCCGCTTAAGTAAGTATAGACTAAGCTTGAATCCATCCAAGTGCATTTTCAGTGTCAGATCGGGAAAAATATTAGGTTTCATGGTCAGTCAGCGAGGCATTAAAGTTGATCATGATAAAGTAAGATCAATTCAAAACATGCTAACACCAAGCACCAAAAAAGAGGTTCAAGATTTCTTGGGTAGATTAAACTATATCTCCATATCCATCTCACATCTTACTGCTGCATGTGGACCAGTACTCAAGCTGCTAAGAAAAAAATTTGGAAATTGAGTGGAATGATGACTTCTAGTCAGAGCTGTCAATATGGGCTACCCGGCTCTAAACGGGCCGGCCCTAGCGGGTCCTGGGCCAAAAAGGCCATGTATAATATGGGCTCGAGATTTACTACCCGAGTCCGGCCCTAGATGGGCTTCGGGCTACCCGGTCCTAAATGGGCTTTTTTATTTAAAAAAATAAAAATAAAAACTCCATAATATTTATTATAAATAATATTAAAAATTATGTTATTTCAAACATAATACATTTTTAAGTACTATATTATCTCTTATAAATACTATAATGTGTTTCTAAATACAATATATGTCTAAATTGTATAAAATAATACTTGAATATTTATTATAAGAGAAAAACAAATATAATATGATGAAAAAATGTTAATTATATTAATGTATAACATTTAAAAGAGAAAGATTGAATAAAATAGAGATAAAATTTAGTGAAGTGAGAAAAATCAATATGCTATTTTGGAGTAAGATAATATAAATATTAATATATTTTTTTTAAATTTATAATTATGCGGGCCTGATGGGCTACCCACGGCCCATATGGGCTAGCCCATATGGGCTAGCCCTAATGGGTAGTGGGCTTTTCAGGGCTGGGCTATAAAGGCCCTGAAAAATATGAGCTCTAATTTTAAGGCCCAAGCCCTATGATTTTTCGGGCCTGGCGGGCCGGCCCATATGAAGTAGCCCATTTTGACAGCTCTACTTCTAGTGGGCGTTTGACAAAATCAAACAATACTTGCAAGAACCACCAATCTTGATCCCATCTGTTTCAGGGAAACCTCTTATCATGTATCTGATTGTACTTGATCAATCCATGGGATGCGTGTTGGGGAAACACGGCGAGACCAGCATAAAGGAGCATGATATCTACTACTTGAGTAAGAAGTTCACAGAGTATGAAACCAGGTAGTCATTTTTAGAGAAAACTTGTTGCACACTAGCATGGGCCGCTCGTCGCCTTAAGCAACACATGATATGTCATATAACTTGGTTTATCTCAAAAATGGACTCAATCAAGTACATCTTTAAGAAACTTGCCCTAACTGGGAGGATTTCTCGTTGGTAGGCTCTACTATCTGAGTATGAAATCTTATATGTCAAGCAAAAGTCCATTAAAGGAAGCATAATGTCTAAATACCTTGCTAACAAACCCGTGGAGGACTATCAACCAATTCAGTTTGATTTTCCTTGAAATTATGGTATCAGATATGTGATGTCAAATGAGATGTCACGATACAAATATCTGTATTCTAAACAAAATGGAGCAAGACAATAAACAACAGTAAAAACAATGCATAAAAAATAAAAGACACAAGAATGTGTTTGCCCAGTTCAGTGACAAACATACCTACTCTGGGGGCTACCAAGCCAGGGATGAAATCAATATACGATAGTATCAATTCAAAGTTAAACTCCTCCATTTACAACTTCTCACTTAATCATCACCCTTCCTATGACTTCTACCTAAGACTCACCTAGGTATGAGGCCCTCCTCAAATCCCTTCAATCAGAACCAGTGACAAACAACACACTTAATTCAATCACCTATTTTGCATAAAGTTTTGAAATACCAAAGTATATTTTTGTATTTTGGCTAGTATAACAAAGAAATATTCACAAACTAAACAAATATGGGTGCTTGGTGATCCCCTTAAAGATGGGGTAAGCATAACACCAAAATGGAGCCTCAAGACTGTGATCTTGATTAATGATTGAAAAATTGCAAATGACTAGGAGAATCTTATGGTCAAAAATTGGGGTATGACAAGTAGAATAAATAAAAAAAAAGTAAATAGCAGAAAATAAAAAGAGTAAATGTTAGAGAGATATTGCACTAGAGAATTATCCAAGTTTGGTTTAACGTTGGCCAAGTCATGTCCCGAAGATATGTTCTTGAGATTTTGACTATAAATTTTTGAGCTTTTGCAGGTTTGTCCCCAACCAATGATAGCTTTTACCCCAAGTTAAGCTAACGAAGCGTTTAGAGATTTTCAGGCTTATCTCAATAACCAAAACACAACTTTTTCTGGAAAAGTTTAAGAAACCAAAACACATACTTTATGACTAATTTATCTCAAGACCCAAACTTAATATCTCAAAAGTATTTCATTCTTAATAATTAAACACCCATCACGACCACTTTCAAACTCTTCCTCACAAGTTAAATTTCACTCAAAAGCACTACAACAACTTTAAGTGAAAAGAAATATTTCTAGAGAGAAAATGAGAAAAATAGAGAGATAAATTTCAAAGAAAATTTAAAGCTTTGGAAAGTGGCTTAAAAATATGATTTGTAAAAAAACTAAAAAGGGAATGATCCATGGGAAAAATTGATGATTCAATCAATTTGCATAATGCTACAAACGATTGGCTAAGTCAGTTGTAATCAATTATCTTGCACAATATGGAAATATTTGATATAAATTTGTTACAAATTAATAAGGTTATATCCTAATCGTTTGGTTAACCATTTTGCCCTTCTCCAATCGATTGGCTTAATGCTCCAATCGATTGGGTGGCTCAAAAAAGTTTTTCAAATTGATTAGATTAATTCCCCAATTGATTAGTTTGTTCAAAAAAGCTTTAGAAAGAGATTGAACAACTTCTTAGTCACTTGGCTTGATTTAGAAAACAATTTTCAAGATAAAAACATTTGAAAAAAAATTTGAGTTTGTGTGAGTTTCCTTAGTACTTAGAAGTTACTTCCTTACTTTTATAAAAATCTAGTCACTCAGACAGACGCATCCTTGAAAGCTTTCACACTTCCTCTCTTTCATTACTTTGAGGCTTCTAAGACTTTTTCCAGACACATGTATCATATAAGTACTTTAATCTTGAGTATGTTTTTATTGATGAGGCATTATATATTTCCCTAGTTAGGTTACCATCATCAAAGAGTTGAAAGTTATTTCCATCGACTTTAATTATTATTGTCATCATCAAAATTTCCAATGGATCTTCTGCAGGATTATCAACTTTATATCTCAAGTACATAGATCCACATAGAGATTATCAAGGAGTCCATCGAATGCCACTTGACGTTGTTTATTGTCTTTATTAAGTGTGGCTTGATATCTTATTGTCAAAAACAATTATATTGATCTTGATAGAACGCGTTTGATCATTACTTCTTCACAAATGAAGAATTTACATAATGTAGTTTGACATATAATATTGTCATTATCAAAGCCAACGTAAACATCTGATTGTTGCAGATAGTTGTACTTGTAAGCATATTCATTTACATCTTTCACTTTTTATAGTAATAGCAATGAATCCCCTTAGAATGAATATCTAGTTCCCCATCAATAAGATTTCCCTTAGATGAATTTTCCCCAACAATGTGAACCATGTGATCCGCTACATTTTGTTATGTGTAAATGAACCTCTTCTAAATTATTCAATTTTTTGTGCTTAATGTTTTTCTTCTGTCTATGAAATCGGTATAATGGATCTAGAAAGCAATGAGAACAAATGTATGAAATGGGTATAATCAATCTAGAGATATGATATATTTTAGTCGTGACATTAGATATTTTACGTACGATAAAGTTTCTTGAGATTTCGCCAGGGTCGTTTGGATAACGTATATAACAAAGATGGTAGCGCGATGATGAAATCGTTCGTAAGTACTTTCTAAGATAGCCATGACTTAAGAGGAATCAATACACGTTCAATCAAGGATGGACTATATGAAAGTTACAAAAATTCAAAGGTCGAACTTAATTATTTATCTCCTAGAGTATTTCAATTCTTAGCTTAGTATAGTTAGTTTCATAATTAATACACAATCAACTCAATCGCACTATGCGCAACCCCCATTTTACAATCATGTCTTTCGTAATCTATTAACAAGTACAATTCATTTAGTAATTACAATTTTTATGGATTAATAATATTCACTCATCATTTTATATAAAAGATAAAATCTGACAATAAACAAAGATATGGTGTGATTTGTTTTTAAATCAACTTAAACATAAAAGCTATTATGCAAATAAAAAAAGAGTAAACTAATAAAATAAATATGTAGAAACAATATTCATAGGATCAAATGGTTCCTTAAATTCTCTTAAACTTATAATTACAATAATAATAATATAAACAAAAAATAATAATCATAATAATAATAATAATAATAATAATAATAATAATAATAATAATAATAATAATAATAATAATAGAGTGTTGCAAGACTACATTATGTATAATATAAAATTCTTACCAATTACAACCATATAACTTGGGTGTATACACTATTTTTTTAAGGTATTTATACCTCCAATTGGAACAACACTTCATTCATAAATTATTATCTTACTTTTAAATCCATGTCCTACATAACCGAGCTCCTCAACCATCTGAGTGTTTACATTAAAACAAACTAATTTCCCATTATTCCCTATCAAGAATATATACCCATTGTTTCCAACTCCAATCGGATGCTCAATGTATGGAAAAGGCCAAACAGTATAGAATTTAATCCATGATTCTTTCACACCAACTTCTCCCAAAATTGATATATGAAAAATATCATCACTTGGATAGTTTTTAATGTGATTTGAGATTAAAGCAATGCAACCATTTAATACTACTAAGTCTTCCCAATAAAGCATAGATCTAAAAAAATTATCCTCGGGTATGGGTGTTATAAGGAATACCTCCTTACTTATGTCAAATGATAGTAGGTATGCTTCATCGTAATTTTCATTACTATAGCCTTCTTCACCCCACCAGTGACACATTCCGTCAAGACACAATACTCGATCTATATAATTATTAGGGAGATTAGATTTAAGTTTCTTCCAAGAGTTACTTTGTAGACTATAAATCTCCCAAAAGACTTGGTAATATATATCTTCAGATGACAAATCATCAATGTCACTTTCACTATCGCTATTTGGATTATACATTATTTGTCGAATCACCTTGTAGTCATCTCTATCAGAATCATAACCAAAACCATATCGAGTAATTTCAATATCCATATATGGTGGTACAGACTCACGAAAGCTGGTAGGAACAACCTTGAATTCCTCACTAACAGGGTTCCACAATACAAGTCTTGTATTTGTTTGGAGGGAACTAATTATTAGACAAAGAATCCCGTTAACACTACGAGACCCCAAAATATCAAATTCGAGATCTTCCTTTTGAATAGGATTTGGCCAATTTAATTTGATCTTATTCTCAAAGTGCTTATCTGATAGAGAATATAATAAATCGCTCGATGTCGTTTTATGATGTAGGTGTAGGAGAAGAGATGTATAACCATAGTAAGAATGATTATAGAGGTTTTTGCAGAATAGGCTCATGAAGTAAGAGTTTTGAAATAAGAGGGTCCATAATTTACATACACATTCAAAACGCTTCAAAGTTTTTGCAGATAATTTTGAAAGTATGAAGAAAGAAAGATCATTAGGTATGCCGATACTAACCTTCTTAATTCCCGTAGATAAATTTTTTTCCATCTCCAGAGGCTTTAAAGTTATATTTTCCATTGTAGTCATCTTCATTTTCAGATCTAAGAAAACTCAGTCGACTTTATTTACACTTTTGAGAGAGATAGATAGAGGGAGCGAGAGAGAGAGAGAGGGGGGAAACTAATACATTCAGTAAACTTATAAGATAATTTTATTATTTATTAATTTAATTTTTTTAAATGAAAATGCAAGCGTAATTGTTAAGCAACTCAAAATATGTTTTTTTACGAGATATGTTTGCGTAATTAAGAAGCAACTCAAAAAAAAATTCATTAAGTATGTTTTAATTAAAGTATTTACCTTTTTTTAAGATATGTTAGCATACTTGAGAAGAAACTTAAAAAAAAAATTAAATTTAAAAGATACTTTTATATAAATGTATATTTTTAAATTGGTAAAAAGTACTTTTTGTATAGGTATGTATAACTTGACATCTCAACTAGTTTGACACTCTAAGATCATTATTTAACCATACCGTAATCGATATTATTAAATTAAAATCACAAGAAAACAAACTTGGGTGAGTAGACCAAAACCTAATCATACAACCCTCTTCAGTCTCCAAACATGACACAACTAATGCTCTAACACTCTCATAACTATCCTGACATGAGATAACTACAATCTGAATAGAATCATCATTTCCCTTTTTCTCAGGACAATCCCTCATGAAGTGACCTAGTTTCCCAAAAGTAAAGAATTTTACCTTTGACTTGACAAATATCTTTGATTTGGACAACCCTCTAAGCTCACTTCCTCCTTTTAAGACACTTAAGCCTTCACCATTATCGTCAATTTTCAAATCTGTCACCTTTGAAAATTATTTAGATCGCACATTCATTTGGACTTAGTCCAAAGTAATAATATCTTCCTTACCATAAAGAAGGGAATCCTTAAAGTAATCAAAGGATCATGGAGATGATATCATCAATAAGAGTAGATTCTTGTCCTCATATTCAATCTTCCAAAAATTGTTAAAATAGATTACAAATGAATTACAAGAAAAAAACTTTTGATATGTGATGACATGTTGTCATTGCACGTCATTTATTAACAAAAATCAAACAAATCAGACTTAAATGAGCAAGTTAGAAGAAAACATGTGGAAAAAGCATGGAAACTGCTTTTGGGTGAAGAAAATTACTTATTGAGAAAATTGTTGTAAAAAGGAACAAAAACACATTTCTAGCTACTAGATTTTACATAGTCGCTCCATTCCATTATGCGACCGTGTTGAGCTATTCATTATTCAACGCGCTCGCATTGATACCTAGCACGCTCGCGTTGTTGCACTTTCCTGACAGGCTTTTGTTGGCTTTAAAAGGAAAATGAGAAGAAGAAAAAAGGTCTGATTCCATAGAGAGAAAGTGATAAATTTAGGAAATTTTGGAGCTTTTGGAGTCAGTTGGAGCCATTGGAGATCTTTTTCTTCGGTGATTCTTCATGTTATTTGAATCTACACTTATGGTATTGATTTATGTCAACATGAGTAGCTATATTCCTCTTAGGTTATGTATTATTTGATGATGACCTATTTTTATTTGAGTGAGATATATGATCGAATGATGTTAGTGTAACTGTTTTAACTCTTTGTTATTATTCAATTATTGATTGTACTTATTTCCTATTGTTTGTTACGACATTCAATTTGATTTTGATAAGTAATGACTATTGACCCTGGGGCTATTTATCTGAACTACTTTAACTATTGATTTCCCTGATTGACTAGGGATAGTATAATTATGAATTGTGACTTTAGGACTAATAAGCTTTGTTGCCTAGTTTGACGGTACAATTGGCCTGAGGGATCAGGGAATCAACGCTTAGCCTAATGAGATGCACACCAAAGGATTGGATGTAGTGGTAGAGTTAGTCTATCATGTAACTTTCTAGTCATTGCATGTTTGTTAACGTGCGTTTCATCAATCAAGTAGAAATAGGGGATTCCGATAATAAGACCTGACCGCCTTGATCATCATTGTTATAAAATGAGTCTCTTGCATTTTCAACCAAACAACCTGAAAAACATATGTTTAATATTTTTACTTACATCGTGCAACGTACCTTGTTATAAATTCTTAATTATTGTGGATACAAAGTTATTTTTATTAGTTCAATAACAATGCTAGTACTCTTGCTAGTAAATTATCCATCAAGTTTTGGGTGTCGTTTATGGGGATTATTGATATTTTTATAAGGCAATAGTGTGTAATGTTATTAAATTTTGTATTTAGTTATTTTTAGTTTTGAAATTTTGTAAATAGTTTTCCTTCTTTTCATTTTAATTTAGTTTCTAAACTTCTATTCTTATTGGGTTTTATCAGTTAGTGCAGTGGTACTAAGGTATTTTTCTTTTGATTGTATGTGGTAGGTAAATAAAAATGTAAAATGGAGAGGATATTCCACATGTATTGTTAGTATGCATTGAAACCTTAAAAAAAGAAAATTGCATCCTTGACTCTGAGTTTGAAAAATTTTAATCCCATTGGAGTGTTATGATGTGACTTCTTTGGCGAAGGTCACTAAAATGGTAACTGTACACCTGAGAGTTACATTGCAGATGCGCAGTGTGCGAGAAACCATTATGAGCCAAACATTTTCTTCAATACCTATCTAAGGTGGGATAAGCATTTGAGTTGTAACTGGGACTGTAACACCCCCAATTCTATACTAAACAAATAAGGCATACATTCGCATAAATCAGAGTAAAGAAGCATGCATCTCACGATGGCGTTACACATATTTTAAAATAAAACAACATGCAATGGTCATTTCCGAATAACACGGGATTTAAAGCAACATGCGAAAACACAACGGAGTAATCATCTCATCAAATAAATGGTAAAATCGGATGATTCCCATACATCATCCACCATATCTCAATATTTCGGCTCAAGACCATTCATCAACAAAATAATGTATTCAAATACGAAATACAATAAGAGTAAACAATTATATCATAACAACGAGTTATAAAATATAAACCCAAATCCCATGTGTTACATATGACCATAGCACAAGTGACTACTTAGTCACGACACCTTACAAGAGATCTAAATCTCTAAGATAAGCCTCCTTCGAAGCATCGCTATCCACGAAACCTGCATGTTACCAACAAAGGATAACATTCAAACAGAAGGGTGAGAATTCAAATTCTAATAGAAAATATAATAATGGGAAAATGCAACATAAGTAAGCATACATTTCACAATTTCTCACTCCTCTCAAAACATGCATTTATCTCCAATATAAAGTTAACATGTTTAATACAATTAAGTATCACAATCAAATTCACAACCTCATATATTTATGATTTACATATATACACATATATCACCCATACATATATATATATATATATATATATATATATATATATATATATATATATATATATATATATATTTCACATTCCATATCAAATATGTATTAATCACATATATCTCAATCTCATCACATTCCCTAATTCATATCAAATGGTTCATCATTCCACATAATCAAACATGATTACTAAACAATGTACATAATTATATTTCACCAACATATAGATTCTAAGTACATATAATTTCACATCTACATGACATATGTTTCAATCACATATATCACAATCATAACACAGCAATCATTCATATCAAATGAATCACCAAATTCACTTATCACATCTCATACACACATAACATAATCACACAACACATTCACACCGACACGTGCGACTCGAGTGTGACTCTATGCAACATGAAATGTGGATCCCTGCTTGTTATCATTACGGTAAACCGATTGCCACTCTCTACGGACAAGATAACCATCTCAAAGCTCCATTCGGCGTTAAGCTTTCAAATCCCATTCGGCGTTAGATTCGGGACAAGTAAATAATCCTCTCGAGATTACCCAACATTGCCATTTTCAAAGACTCGTGCTTGTGTACGTGAGCAACAAAACAAGACCCATGCATTTAAGACAATCTCTCTATATCTTAAACTACACAATCACATCTTTACAACTTTGCACAACATTACACAACATGACATTCAACTCAATCTCAAGCATCAATTATAATGTAGCAATCAATCACATAATTCACGGTTATCATATCACATAATGCATCCATAAACATTGATCATGCACAATTCATCCATAACATACACATATAATTACATGTTATTCCCAATTAACATCATAATTAAATTAAACAATTGCCAACCAATCCTACTCTATCATATAGACAATTATTTAAGTTTCACCATGCTTCAAACGACACATAAAAAGGAGTTACGGATCAAAAGTTATGCTAATTCTAAGTTACAAATATTTTTCCAAAATACACAGTGGAACTCGGTTCCTCCCCATGTGGGAACCGGGTTCTGACTTTCTAAAAAGCTCGTTTCTGGTTTTTACTATGAGAAATCGGGTTAGCACATCTAGTAACCGGTTCCCACGTAACAGTAGCATAAAAATCAATAGTTTTGACAGCAAAACACATTTCAAATCATACCCAATCCAACCCAAATGAACATAAGCATTTAGAATCATCAAATCAACTTATTAAACACCCAATTCATGCAACAATAACATCATTTATCACCACATAACAACATAACAACAAGAGATTCACAAAATGAGCAAAAGTTACATAAACCCTAACATTTCCAAAACTATGAAATTGAAAGATGAAGAGATTCACATACTCAAACAACATTTACCCAATCATAGATTCTACAAGAACTTGGATTCAAACCCTTACCTAATCTCTTAGTCCACCCTCTTGATGATTCTACAACCCCTCTTCTCTCTTCTATGTTCTTCTTCTTTTTCTCTATCTTTCTCTTCTTTCTATTTTTCTCTCTTTTACAAAATTATGACAAATGACCTAACTCTCTCACTATCTTCCCCTCTAATTTGGGCTTAACCCAATTATTACCCAACACTTGTTACTAATTAGGTTCAACAACTTATCTTCTAATATTCACTAATAGTCCAATAAATCAAATTAGCACAAAACACATATAATTAAATATTCAAATAATTATTATATCACATAATAACTAAATAAATAAATAATTATTAAAAAAACCAAATAATATAGTTACTAATATAATTAAATAAAAATACTAATAAAATCGGGCTGTTACAGGGACAACAATCACATTTAAGTTGTAATTGGGATAACAATCACATTCAAAAGCTAATCTAAAAACATACCAGAACAAGAACATCGAGGTCTCTATTAAGAATTTAGAGTTGCAAACCAATCAATTGTCACGACAAATGGAAGCCGTGGTTAGTTTGAGTGGGGGGTTTATTGCTAATACAATTGATAACCCAAAGAACGAGAATTTTAACTCCATTGAGTTGAGAAGTGGAATGGTGAGTTCTACCCACAAGACTAGTAGGGAGAGAAAATAAGACACATGCACACCACTAGATGAAATGATGGAATCAGGAATAGAAAAATTTGAGGTGAGGAATAGCCTTGGGAAAAGAGCAAGAATACCAAGAGAGGATGGTTTGGTTACGGATGAAGTTTCAAAGGCAAAAACTTTTTAGATTGAGATATCCAACCTGAAAATATTCAACCACAACATGTCTCCAAGAGCTATCTTGGAAACAAAGAAAATGGAAGCGAATAAATTAATAAATTATTGGACTCTATTTATGCTTTGTTTGCTATTATTGAGCTAAAGAAGATTTGGGAACCACGTCAATTATTCCTCAAGTTCATTGGAATCCTACCAAACAAGAGGAAAAATAAGGATGATGTGTTTTTCGTATCATATATACCACCATAACAAAGAAGCAAACAGATAAGCTAAGGACCATAAATAATTGGTACATGCGAGGCAATCCACTATTTGGCAATGTATTTTATTTTAGTCAAGTTAATTTCATTTAAGTCAATTTTAATTTTTCAGCATGTTTTGAGTTTTGTGTGTTTTGTTATTTTTAATGTGTGTTGAATGTATAGAAATTTGAAAGGGAAGTGGAAGCAGCAAGTAGCATTGGCTTTTTGACTTTTGTCGCTCGGATGATAGTATATGATTCAAAAAAATTAGTTGTATTTCTTTTCATTTTGTTATGTGTCTCATATGCACCAATCACCAATATGATAAAGAGAGGGAGATTATTGTAGAAGAAAGGCGGGGATTATTTGGGTGGCGGTGGTTTGGGGCATTTGGAAGTTAAGAAATGAAGTTATTTTCAAGGGAGGAATTTGTAATATGGACGATCTTATGTGGAAAATTAAGTTGACGGCGTGGAAATGGTTGCTTACCGGTAAAATTGCGAACTCCAAGTGTAATTTCTACGAGTTTAGTAGAAATCATTTGTTTTATTTCAAGTAGATTTCACTTGGTTTGTAATTTTCGTCTTTGAGCTTTGTTGCGCTTTTGTAAGCGGGTTCGAGTACCCCTAGTACTCGTTTAGTGAATTCCTTGCTTATAAAAAAATGATAAAGAGAGAGAGCAACTAGAATTTGTTGTGCACCAAATTTTGTATTGTTTCGTTCTCTCTATTCAATGAGTTTGTTTGAGCTGTCGCGACGCGAAAAATACCCGAGCGTAACAAACACTCGAAATAATAATAGAGTCGCCACTGAAGTTTATTTATTCTAAGAGGAAAGGGAAAATATCGATAAAACATTTAAAGAACAAAAATATGGTCATCGCAATCAAATTAAGGTTCGGGAGTTGGTTATGTCAGGAGAAGGTATTAACACCTTTTACATCTGTTGTACTCAACAGGAACCATTCATTTAGTTTTGTGAAAATGTTAGCGTAGTGTTATTTGTTTTCTTCTAGTTATTATTATGTGTTTAAAAAGAAATAAAGGACTAAAAAATAGATTTTGTATTAAGGTGTTTGACGAGACGTTTAATCTCGCTCCTACGTATCAAATGATGTGAAAAGAGAGACAAAGCTATGTAGTTCTTATTAAAAAAGAACAGGTCGGATTGAAACTCTGAAATTAGAACCCTAATCACACAAAAATGCCCAAATTAAACCAAAACAAACCCTTAAAATGTAACCCCTAACCACACTAGAACCTAAATTGGACCTCCTCAACAAAGCAACAATCTAAGAAGTCAATCAAGCAAAAATAAACCCCACACCTTAAGAACCCTATCCTCAACCACTTCTTGAATCGATTACATGCAAGTTACAAGATAATAAAGGAGAAAAGGGGTTCGGATCAACACAAATTAACAATAAAACATGAGCCTAGCTGTAATACCCCGATTCTCCGACACAAGTTAATTATCATTTAATTGGTTAAGTGATGATTAGAAGGCATATTGATATTGGATTATATTAATCTAAGAAGGATTATTAACAAGAGTTAGTGGAGTGGTTAGAATAAAAGATAGATTATTGGAATTGAACCAAGTGGCAAGGTGGTAATTCTCATTCAATTGGAGGGCTTAATGGACTTATGTATTACTTGCATGTGGACATAATGGACATTGGACTTTAATTGCATGAGCTTCAGTGTTGTTTGGCTTGCAAATCAGAATTTGAAAACAAGATAGGAAGAAGAACTCATGAAGCAAGTTCCATTTTCGCAACTATTGATACAGCTCCACTAAATCAGGTATAACTCTCAACTCGTAACTCCGATCGTAATGATTCTGGTCCCATTGGAAAGCCAACGAATTTCTCTTCGATTTGCACCTATGGTTCGCATTTATAGCTTCTGTTTTGAAGGAGGAAAACGAGTTTGAAGTTGGGTGGTCAATGCTGAATGTGTATGAAGGTGAGCTACGAATTTCTTGATGATGGAGATGGAAGTTTGAGCAAGAGGGAGATGCAATGGTAGCAAGAACACCATCTTAACCTCTATTTGATCCAAGGTGAGTCCTTTAGATAGAAACTTGGGAAATTGCATGCAAGGGTTGTATTTGGGGTTTTGGGATTTTGAGAGATAATTAATGAACCTTGATGCTAGTGTACTTTTGATGTGTAATTCTAATTGCATGTTAATAATCAATGTTTCTTTACTTGCTATATTCTGATATGTGTAGCTAGAAATATGATTTAGAATGTTATAGCATGTTGGGTTGGTTTAAATTAAAGTTAGAATAGATTTAGAACCCTTAAAATGCTGAAAAACTCATTCTGATGCAGAGTAATCGGTCACGGGTCTTTGGGTAACCGATTACGCTGTTAAAAATGCAATTCTGGGCTGTTTTAGAGCCAGTAATCGGTTACTGGACTCTGGGTAATCGGATACTCTGGGCGCAGAGGGGAAAAATCAGCAAACTTCAGAAATTCGTAACTTTCGGCTCGGGTATCGGAATTGCGCAAACTTTATATCGTTGGAAAGCTAGCGACGTGGACTTTCTAATAAAATTGGTCCCCAAACCAGAATGTTTGATTTAACAATAGTGGAACCCCACTTAGTGAATCAATGAATTAGTATGAGAACTTATGTCTCTATAATTCGATTAATAATTCTCATGTTATGCGTGGCATATATTATCTATTGCTTACTATGAATGTGACATCCATATTAAGAATGTTATGCCATTATGTTTTATACATGAAAATCTATGGACACCGTCGTTTTGGTTAAACAATCGGTATTGATTGCTTTGTTTGTGACCTTGACATTACGTCATATTTCTGTATGCTTGAATCGAAGTGGCCGGAAGGCTAGATTGGGACGCTGCTCCGACTATGTAGTCTATGAGCCCTCCCGGACCGTGTAGTCCAATGGAATAACCCGTTCATGTGTATTGTTCGATATGGTGTGCATCTGAGCTACCGTTGCAGTGTGCTCGTGAGTTTCCGTACGGGGTTTTACTCACTTGTCGTTAACACACTTGCGTGCTCGGTATGGTGGGGTTATGCGGCCATGTAGGCTAATGCATAATGAGGTAACTCACCTCTAGTGAAGTCACGTAGACTAATACTAGGCTTTCGCCCGATGGGCTCAGGCGTCAAGGTGGCGGTTTGTACTCGGCGTAACTCACTAGCGTGAATAAGGTTAACGGAACAATGACGCCATTTAGGCAAAAGTCATCTCGCGGCCATTTAGGCTTGTGCGAACCCGTTTAACCGTCTTGCAGTGTGCTTGTACAAGTCCCTTGACAATAGGCAGGAGGTTACTCATCGAGGATGCATTTATTCCATAATCTAGCCGAGGTTGTTACACTTCTGGATTCCCCGTGTGTGGATGCGGGTTTGCATACTTGTTTGCTATACAATGTGTATTTGTTTAAGGCAAGTCCAATGGTGGACGAGTCACTTTTCTCCGTACTTGTACCGGATGCGAGGATAAACCCTGGATCAATGGTGGATTCGATTTTGATGCATGTACCCTGTAGAACCGAGTGGACCCATAGGATAGGAGGACTCACTGAGATTTAGTAATCTCACCCCAATCAACTTATATTTTTTTTCAGGGGCAGTTAGTAGCGTTTGGTCAGTAACAGGTTTGGACTGAAGACTTAGAAGTGGTGTTGGCTCGAAGACCTCGTTGGTTTTGACATTCCGCTGTGCAAGATCCATTGAAGACTCATGTATTATGCTTCTTAGTAGAATTTCATGTTGTATTTTATATGGATCTTTCTATAACTATAGCTTTTGTATATACTCAATATCAATTTTAACGTTTCATGCATAATATACTAGTCAGTTATGTATGGGGTGTTACACTAGCTAGGTATACCAAATCAAGTGAATTTGTGTAGGGACCGCACAATTAACAACTTTCAACACAAAATCCAATTTTACAATTCAAATAATGAAAAAAATTCGTTGTTAACTTGAAAATTTGGACTTGTGATTTTCTTTGTTGTATTGGCGCTGGTGCCCACCTTGTAATATCCTTATTGCATAACAAACTTGTTTTCAAATGTTATTCAAATTTCAATGAACTTCAAATATGTTATTAGGTTCCCTATGTTTTTCATGACATCCCTTATTACCAATGCAAACATTCCATGAGTTTCAATGCAATTCAATTTGGCTATGAACAATCTTGTATTTACAACTTGTAATTAAATTCACATGTTAGTATGAAATTCAAATTCCCTTTTTTTTTTTTTGGTGCAATTTAAAGTCCAATTTAATTTGTATCAAGAATCACAAAATTGTAACTTGTAAGGCAATTATAAATCATATGCTCTTACCATTCACTTCATTTAAACTCTATTTGAATTTCAAAACAAAATGTTAAGGTAATGTAAAGTGACTTGTAATGAAAAGAAACAAAACTATTGCCTTAAAAATCCAATTTCAAATAGTCTCAACATATATTGTACTTATTTCTGAATTGACAAAAAGAAATTCCTTAGAAAAATTGCATGAATGAATAAAAAAAGATGCATGAATGAATAAAAATGTCAGGCGTTAACCCTTTTGACTTTTGACTCTTTATTCTTTTGTTTACCTAATGATAAATGTATGTAGATGAGTTCTAACTTGTAAATGAAGTCATAAATGAATGAACATGATACAAGGATCAGGTGAAAACTCAATTGTTGACCTTCTTTCCTTTTGGCGTTTAAGTTTTTTTTTTTTTTTTAATGTTGAATGCCCATGAGAATCATTGATCAAATGGAATGATCATGAGATGTTAATGTTGACGAATTAGATGCAACTAAACAGATGAAAGTCTTAGGAAAAATTTTACGGTTTGAAAGTTACTCCTACTTAGTTGTCTATGACTTAGATAACATGAAGGACCGAAGCATTTATATGATTTTTGTGAAAGATAATTAAATACGGAATACTCAAATTTTGTCCTGCGAAAGCAAAAAGATGAGGTATCGGAAATTTAAGAAGGATCACCAGCGTTGGGGATATGAAGGGTTACCACCCACCCATAAGTTAAGTTTTTTCCTTCAATGATAAATTTTAGAAAATAAACTACTGAGAAATTCTCTGAGGATTAACAGAGAATAGTCTACTGGGGATTGAAATGATCAACTACTCCAAATACTTTCGTTGGTGGGCTAATCAACAGATGAAATTGGAAGATAACAAGATTGTCTTCAACTCGAGAGTTGATGCTTAGATCATAAGATAAATTCAAGATCGTCTTCAAATCGAGAGTTTACGCTTATATCAAAAAATAAATAGAATATTGTCTTCAACTCAAGAGTTTATGGTTAGATCAAAAGACAAAGGAAAGATTGTCTTCAACTTGAGAGTTGATGCTTAGATCAAATGATAAAGACAATATCGTCTTCAACTCGAGAGTTGATGCTTAGATTAAAAGACAAGATCATCTTCAGCTCGAGAGATGATGCTTAGATCAAAAGACACGATCATCTTCAACTCGAGAATTAATGCTTAGATCAAAAGATAAATACAAGATCGTCTTCAACTCAAAAGTTGATACTTAGATCAAGACAAAACTAATCATCTTCAACCCAAAGTTTGATGTTTAAATCGAGACAAAAATGATCATCTTTAGCCAAAGGTTGATGACTAGATCAAGACAAAACGTGTCATCTTCAACCCGAAGGTTGATGCTTAGATCAAGACAAAATTGATCGTCTTTAACCCATAGGTTGATGCTTAGATCAAGACAAAATTTATCGTCTACAACCCAAAGGTTGATGCTTAGATCAAAACAAAACTGATCATTTTCAACCTTAAAGTTGATGCTTTGATCAAGACAAAGTTGATCATCTTCAGCCCAAAGGTTGATGATTAGATCAAGACAACCTTAAAATATAGCAAAATTGACTAGAGATTTATTAATTAGTGACTAGTTTTCCTTTTTTAAATTCTTTATATATATCAAAACAAGTCACTCCAGCACAAAATGTATCGAAGATGACAAGAAGAATCTGAAATTACAACCTAAAACACTGAAAAAGAAATAACAAAAAACTGACTACTAAACACCGAGAGCCAAATACTTTGTTGTATTCTGAAAAATGTGACTATTTCGCTTTTTCCATATAACCCAAATCACCGAGAGCCAAATTGTAAGAGATGATCCAATAACTTACCTTGAGATGTCGTTGAGAACCCTAACCAATTAGAAATAATATGCCATAATCAAACAAAAAATAAAATTTTACAAACAAATAATTTTTGTCTTCGTCCATGTCACAATTCTCCACGCATCTTTGATCATTCATAGGAAGAATTTTCCGCCTAGCCAAATTATCCTTCGTTGAAATACGATTCAGTAACAATCATCAGACAAAAATTAAAACCATGGGCGGCACAGTCTTCAACCATAAAATTTGAAAATTAGCCTAATTGTTATTGTCATTTATAAGCACTGATGATCGTGTAGCTAGAAAATGTATGTATATTCCATAACCAACGATCTTATGTGTCCACTTACAAAATGGTTGAAGTAAACCGCTCAATACACTCTCCCACTAACTCCTCACAAGAAAGCAACCTCCTACACCACTTACACGCCTCATCATTCTCCCTCACCCCAACTCGTCCATCTCTCCTATAGTTTCCATCTTATTCTCCACTAAATCAAACAACCTACAAAATCTAACCTTCAAAGAAATATCGCCACTACTACAGAAAAACCATTTCACCACGGTTGGAAAAGAGATACCGTCATGGTTGATCAACCATGGTGAGATAGAGTGTGATTGTAAGTGTGTGGTTTACAACCACGATCTATTGTCTGTTGTAGTAAGCTAGAAAGCATGTTACAATAACCACGGTTGTATTAAACAACTGTTGTAAAATTATTTATAGGTCCTGGGTTCGATACCCAGCAACGACATTTTTTGCGTTTATTATTCGAGATAGCATTCTACCTATAACAACTGTTGTATTAAACAACCGTTATGCAATTATTTGTTTTTTTTAAACATATAATTTTTGTAATTTTACATAATTCCCAATTTTTTAATCTGAATTTTTCTGAACCGTATCAGACTAGAAACAACAACACACCTTATCCCTGAATAAACATAACAAAAATATTAGTGCATCAAGAAGGAAAGAATTTGAAGATGTATCTCCAAACACCAGAACAAACACATTTCGAAGATACATCTTCAAAAAAAACTTTTTTTCATTTAAATGGGAGATACATCTCTACCTTTGCCCTAGCCATTCAAAACTCATCCAAATGATAGAAACAGATCATACACATAATCTATTTCAAATGCTAATAATATCTAATGCATTAAGAATAACCTATTTGAGCTAATACATTAATCAAAACTCAAAATAAGTTAAATGGGAAACTTACTCAAAAATGTGTTGATGGGATTTTAAGTGTTTAATGCAGTAGTTAGAGGGGGTTGGGAAAATACAAGCAAAGGATCTGAAGTTGCTTCAAAAGTTGAGGAAGAATGTGAACTGAAAATGAATTGAGGGAAAAGAGACAAAGTTTCTGAACTGAAAATGAAGGAGAAAAGAGGGAGATTGTGACGCGCGTTTAAATATGTTTACCTAGTTTGGAGATGTGTCTCCGAATTAACTTTTTGAATTTTAAAAAAAATGTTGATTCGTTGCAAGCATACCCTAAAATCCCTTCGCAGATACATCTCCAAATTAACCTTTAGATAAAATGAAGAATTGGTTCGTTCGGAGATATATCTTCGAATACAGGGGCATTTTAGAAATTTCGCACGAGACTTGAGAGAAACTATAAGAGTGCAATGAGAAATTTCCTTTTCTAATCGATATGGAACTTCCCCACACTTAGTATTTCTAAACACTTTTAGTTCTATGTTTTTCTCAACAAACACAATACTCTCTTTGTGAGTATCAACAATACTTTCTCTCAAACAGAAATTCTTTTATTCACATACAATTATACCACCGTTGACACCTTTTCAACAGGACATACCTCATACCCACCACCATGTGAGGAGGACTTCTAACTCACAATTGTGTTTCTCAACAAAAATGCCATAATTTGCTAGGCAAGGATTATAGTTTGCGAAGCAAATCTTATTTATTTTACCTCTAATATTCATGTTTCCAATTGATTAAAGAAGAAAGCTACAAATTATTCAAATAACTCGTAGAATTAGCTAAACCAATAAAGACACTGAAAACCTGATCAAGAGTTATAGGAGGGTGGAACGGAAAACATTTTCCTTTTCTTTATTCATTTATTCCCTTCAAGATCATTCTAAAAATGAGAAACTAATGCTCGTTTAACCAGATTTATAATTTAGCCTTTAGAAGTTATTATCGCTTTGATTCAAACATGTTAGTTTTCATGTAGTAATAGATTAAGCCAATATTCATCACAATAACCCTTTTCATTTTATATCAGCATTGTGCTTTCAAAAGAACATAGTACATAAGCGTTTTACATTCTCTCCAAATATAAGATATGCTCTTGATATTTGTATATATGAAAAGAGAGGTTCATAATATTTCAGCTTTTTACATGTTCTCTAAATATAAGATATGCTCTTGATATTTGTATATATGAAAAGAGAGGTTCATAATATTTTCAGCTTTTCCCTGCATTGATTGCAGCCTGCACAAAGTCTTCACACCGAGTGAACCCGCCGGACAAAACCTCCGGCAGAACCCCAACGATATCAAAGGCCTCCTGCAAATCACTAGCAGAATTTATGTCATCAAGCCAGGAAAGCATTTCCTTGGGGAAACTGAGTAGCTCTTTTACATTTGAGAGGCGCTCTT
The DNA here is from genome assembly GCF_029867415.1 of Vicia villosa. NCBI lineage: Eukaryota > Viridiplantae > Streptophyta > Magnoliopsida > Fabales > Fabaceae > Vicia > Vicia villosa. The sequence continues at coordinate 642,380 of NW_026705280.1, read as the reverse complement.
TCATAACCAATTCCCAGGCTTCCAGGTTCCCACTTTCATCTTCGCCTTCAGTCACAGAGGAAGCCGCCACACCAGTACTTGTAGATGTTGCAGTAGTCGATTTCTTGAACTTGAAGAAATGCTGTAATTGCTCAATCAAACCAGTGTAAACAAGCATTGGACGAATGATAGACAAAAGCTCATCATTCTGTCCTGTTTCTGTTGTAGCACTTTGGCCTATACTTCCAGACCCTACACCTTGTACAGAAGCTGAAACGGACGATGGGCGAGCAGTGGTACGGCCATGAGTGTGCTGCATGTATGCATGATAAATTCCGCGTTGCAGGAAAGCACGACGATGCTGCAGCCAAGACTCGTAAGACTCTGAGAGAAGTGAGTTCACCATCATAAATTGGACAGTTTCTTCTGTTCCCAATGTAATTTGGGTGCCAGACAGAGAAGAGGGTCTTAGATCTGATGTAGACGAAGTAATATATGCTGATACAGCCCTGGCCATAGTTCGACGCTGCAAGGGGCTTCCTTGATCAAGCAGATGACGTGCCATTTGGAACATAAATGGGAGGAACCGAGAATTACTTTCCTGTCCCCCGCCTCGGCAATCCGCACTGAACGATGCTCCTGTTGCAAAGCGAGCTAACATCTGCAAACATGGGGAAGATGCATTAGCACCAGAGTGAGGCAAAAACACATAATTCAATCAGTGTAGAAATAATTGCAGGAACGTTCCTTCTATAGATAATATTTAAACCCAGAAAAAGTGAGTTATCTAATTGATCCAATCATTTACATCTGTTGATGTAAACAAGATCCCTTCAGTTTTTCCTTTAATTATCTTGACAGTCAAGTTCACCATTTAAAAAACTAAAAGATAACATGTTAGACGCAGAATAACATACCAGAACAATGTCATATGTCAGCAGGCGGAGCCTATTTCCATCAGCTCGTCCAAGAGCATTAAGGTTGTCCCAGTGTTGGTCAACAAATCGGATATACTGTGTCAATGGAACAGATGGACCTCTGACAGGGAATAAAGAATTACAGAGAGATTCATTGTTTCTAAGTGCTGCACCATCCCACTCTTTCTTGGGAATCTTCAAAGCAGCATCAGCTCTTTTGGCCTCTTGATGGCACTGGAAATGAATAATATTAAAGTAACTTACGGTGGTATAAACACACTCTCCACGGGCACTTCCTGAAGTGGCTACCCCTAGATTCACACGCTTACTATAAGAGTAAGCACCCAGTAAATCAGTAGGTCTTAAACTGTATCCTTCCCGACAGACCATGCATGCCAACCCATCCTCCTCCTCCTGCACATCTTCTAAACCTTCAAGGACAGGCCGAGAAACAACAATGCGCTCACCTCCATCTGAAGACAATTCTTGCCGCCATCCTAGCCCCTGCATCATACACAACAGACAAGGCAAAAATAGAAGAGAAAATCAGTTTTCTAATACATTTCGAGTAAAACAATCCAGCATCACATGAAACATCATGTTCAAGAGTTGAAACAAAAGAGTGCTAGTTCCCAATCTCTTTTATTCAATTATAGAAAATGCCAAATTATGAAAATCTAAAAACAATGTAAATTAAGACATTTTAGATAAAATACCTGAAGCATCTCCTCTCTCTTACGCAAAGCCCGACGCCTCATTTCATTTCTAGTTGCGTGCCGCAACTCACTCACCTCCTCCACCAGGAATCCATCTCCTTTTCCTTCCTTGTTAGATAGTGTGTCCAACAAATTTTCAGCCCTTGCCCCAATTTCATTTTCTCCTGGAACCCCTTCCAAGGCATGCAACAAGGGTAAGATACCTTCCTCCTCAATACACTTTTGAGTGGGGAGATGTCCCATTGACAAACCTCTCAGCATTGACAATATAAGAGGAATGGAAGGCAGTGTTAAACCCTGTGCCCATTCGGCACTCGTCTTGAAGCCAGTTTGCCCAGCATTGGCAAAACGATCTTTCAAATGTCGCATTGCGGTTTTAGTTATACCCTTTTCTAGGATAATGTCCTTCAATCTCTCACCACAGGAACTCGTCTTAAGTGACTCTGAAACCCTAACAAAATTTTCCAGTGTGAACCTCTGCTTTGCAGCTAGCTGAGCAATATTGTCATCATTTGGATTGTCCAAGTGTTGTTTTTGCAAACTGTCAAATGCATCCCAATCTTGCAGGTACGGGCTAAAATGCTGGATTAGAGCATCCATTGCAGCAGGTTCACCATAAGTCAAGTAAGGAAGTATCCGAGCAACCATCTCTGTGTTCCTCTGCTGTTTGTTTGATTTCTTAAGCCCCAATGGATGAGATAATCTCTCCAAGAACATAAGAACTATCTTCTTGGCTTGTTCACCTGTCCCAGCTTCTTCACTGGTGACAGTAAATGCACCTTGTGTGATGCTTATACTGTCGCTTTCATTTGCTTCTAAAGTCAAACTTTCAACAATCAAAAGTATGCCTTCGGCTGGCTCCATGGCATCAACTGAGAAAGCCCGTCTTGCCGTTTCAAGAAGCAAACCTAAGGCCCCTAGCTTCAACAACGCTAATCTATTTTCTCTAATTTTGCAACAGTACATAAGAAGATTAAGAACTGCAACCAATTGCTCCTGATTGGACTTGAAATCATCTCTCAGACGCTGTAAATCAGGAAAAGTAAGAAAACCATACTTTATCAATATAAGTTTACAAGCAATGGAATAGGACATTTATGAAAATCATCAAAGATACATAGTATTTATGCATGAGAATGTCTGTAAAAATAAATAAACTAAGCAAAACACAATTTCTTTCAAAGTAGATGGCTTAAACAATAGAGATCAACAACATAATCATATCATCAAGGCAATTACAAAAGAAGAATGCTAGCTGCAAATTTGTTTTTGAAACACCACACCATTATTGATTCTTTCTATAAAAAGTCAACACTCTAAAGTTATTTTACTTATTAGGCAACTAGATAGACTTTTTAGATAATGGACCTATATTAAAGTATCGGAAATGCGGTGATGCTAGAATTTATCAATACTAAATGATGCTATCAAACACAATGACATGATCAACGTAATATAAGAAAAATATATCAAAAGGAAAGAAATCTTTTAGCATTTGCATCGAGTCTAACTCAACTATACAAAAATGGTCTGCAAAGAGAGGAAGCTCCCACTTGAATACACGTTTTCAGGCAAGACCACATCCAATGTAGGACACCCAAAGCACAGCCCAGATTGAACATTTGGAGCATGACCTGAGTTACCCGATAGCATGTAGCCCAGCAAATATTGAATAGACACCGATACCATCTTAGGATTAGGGTGAGCCTAACTCAACCGTACAAAACCGGCTTATAATGTCAGCAACACCTCTCACTTATTAACACTTTCGACTCTCAACAAAATCAAATTACATAATTCCTTCAGAAGTACATTCTCAATGAAAGAAGCATAATATGTGGTGACAGGTTAGATTTTCCTCAGAGTCAGGGTATCCTTGTCTTTGATAGTTGTGGTTCTTAAAAGGATAAACAGTGGTGACTTATTGACTTAAGACCTAACTCAACATGTCAAAACCAACTTGTATGGATAGTCAACAGTGGTGACTTATTGACTTAAGACCTAACTCAACATGTCAAAACGAACTTGGAAGGAGAGGGTTGTTCAAACCTTATAAGCATAAAAATCATATCTCTAGGAAATGTGGAACTAAACCAACCACCAGAACCCACTAAAGGTGATGTGCCGCTGCACTAATGAAAAACCAAGAGGCCCAATAAGACAGAAAAGGTGGCCTCAACAAAAGTAGGTTTTACACAAGTTTTTCTGTAATTGATACTTCAAATCCTATAGAGCTCTCATAGTTATAGGATACATAGTGTTAAAGACAATAAATTGAACAGAAAAAAAAAAAAAAAGACTTATTTCCTTGACTGAATTATGTATGTGGTGTGTGTTGAACCAAATCCACAGATGTAAAAGAAAGCAATCCGATCTACCTGAATCATGCCCAACAGTATCTCCAGTCCACCACATTCACGGACAGCGCCTGCTATGGCGAACTCAACCTCTGGATCCTGAGATTCTTCTCTATCTTCCTCCAATTCTTTAATCATAGGCTCAGTTGCTTCACCATCCAATCCCTAGAAATTGTACACATATAACAGATAAATTCAAAACCAAATGTTTAAACAAATGAGCTGACTCACAAGGTCACTGATAGAGAAACACACCTGGAGGCGATAAGTCACTGTCATAGGTGGGCAATATCTAGATGAGGTGGCAGCATTTGATGACACCAAGTTAGAGTTTGTCAGATTTGAAGACTGATTTGATTTCTTCCAAACTAGCTCATAAACTTGTGCAATGCTCAAATCAAGAGAAATAATGTTACCAGCAACCAACAATTCCATTCCATAGTCATCCTCAAGAAGACCTAACAACTCCAACTGATGGCAGATCTTATTTTTCACATCACGCATCAGTGGACCAATTTCGGTACTTGAATATGGATTTTTGGTCATTGATCCCCTGATGAACTCTTCCTGAGTATGGGCCTTGTTTAGGACCAACAAATATACAGGCTCGGGTTTTGTGGGGCAGATCAGATTGCAAAGCTGCTCTAAGATAAACTGCAAATACAGGTACAGATCGCATCAAAGTTTAGAAGGACCCTAAGTAAAAAGGTTACAATAACTTAAATATCTAATCTCTTTGTTAGGCCTAATCCCATATAACCAAACGGATACCCTCTTCTGGGATAGAAAATAGTCACAACTGATTTTAGAAAGGAACAAGTTATAAACTATAACACTTCGGAAAATGAAAAGAAAAAAAAAAAATTCATACCAAACAAGCACGCCCTTTCCTCTCCTTTCCGTGTATTTGCAAGCCATTGATACAGGCCCTAATGAAGTGTCCCTTATTCTCACTGCTTTCTAGTAACAAACTATCCAAAAGATCTTTAAGAAGACGATTGCAATCACTTATCAACTTTGTCTTTTGAACAATCAAGCCACGAATTACAATAAGGGCTTCAAGAATTTCAGAGAGTAAGTTCTCTCGCATGAATCTGGAATGAAAAATACTACTATGAGATAATGTTAATAGAAAAAAACTAGCCTCAAATTAAAGCTATTCAAGCAGCAATCTTACCTGGATCTAACATTTGGAACCTCAAGAAATTTACCAAGAAGCTCTATGATTTTGTGAAGGATGAATCCCTGAGTTATATCAATGTGTAGGCTCCTTTCCAAAGACTCAACATTACTTACTTCTTGGGAAATTAAAGTGCAAATTGTCCGTAGACACCCTCGAACAGTCAAAAATAAAAGAGCATCCTCTGAATCTACCATCTTGAATAGCAATTCAAAATATTCCGCGGCACTTTCACCAGCGGAAAGTGTTGCAGGTAACAAAGAAACCACTAGGTTCAGCAGCCGAAACCGTTTGGAAGAACTTTGACCACAAAGCAAGCTTATGAGTGAGCACATCTCGGATCTGATAGATTGAGAACATGCACTCAAAACGAGTTCTTTAACCCATGATCCCAACTCAAACACTGATAACTCACTTTTAGCTGCTTTACCAACACGACGCTTCCATCTCAGAGCATATTTAAGTGCCAGGTAATCATGGCGTTGGGGTCTTGACCTCTGGCCTGTAGTTTTGACTGCCTGAGACACTTTGTACTGCCTTCTAACAAAATCAAGATAGGTAGCTCCGCTCTCCCATTCTGAATAGCTCAATAACTGAATATCTTGAGTCTTCGGTGAGGCATCCCAATTTCTTTCTGATGAGTCTGGAAATGTCTTTGTTCCACCGACACTGACGGCACCGGTCAAGGACCCAGGTAAATTTTGAGAAATCTCATCCTTTGTCTTTGCAGAAGGCTTCCCAAGGACTTGCTCTTTGTCTGGCGTCTCAGGTTTTGGAGGTGTGCATGCCTGAGAAATAATTCTCAGACAAGGAAGAATGACATGCTCAGATATGGCAGGATGTTTGGCACCCAACTTAATGGAAGAAAACAACAACTGAAAAACGAGACGTAATCTTGATTCCCAGTATTCATCAGCCAAAGAACACACCTCAGAAAGTAATAGCAACTCCTCACGTGTGGTAACTGCAATGTCCATGGAGCGATGATGCTCAAGGCAGTACAAAACTTTCTTTTGTATCAAACAGTTCAGCTCAGTAACTGCATTTACATCACCTTCAGATAAAGAACAAAGTACTATTCTTGCTTGGACCCGGGCAGCTTTAGGACCTTGATGAATGTTATTCTCAAATAGCTCAGACAAAATGCCAGCCGAAACAAGTTGTTTCTTCGAGTTTGGATGCTTTGCCAGCACCTGTAAAAATTCTAGACATTGTGTTACAAATGTAGTTGCACAACCATAGCAGTTATTTGGTGATCTGGACACCACAAATCGTGAAGCCCCGCTATTATCAGAATTCTTCTGATGCAGATAATTCATTAGCACCTTGCGTAGCCCTTGCAGTGTCTGGACACTTTTGGTGACAGAATCAAAAGCTGCTTTACACTTTTCACCATAGAGGACTCCAAGAAGAGCAATTTTCCGGTTGATTTTACACGAGGGGCCAGGTAAAGATACCATCATTTGCTGCACAGAATCCTTCTGTTGTGAGTCTATTTCACTATCACCAATGCTTGATACAATTTTAAGCAAGGGCTTTTTGAAGCCCAGAAGTTGCTGATATCGCCTATGAGCATTCTCTGACTCAGATTCTATGGCTGCTAATCCCTTTTTCATATCTTCGTCATTTTCCATATTATCGAATGTAAAACTTGGCTTAGCCATGAAATTAAACTCAAATCGTCCATATTTGCTGTACCCACACTCATTGCACAGAAAAGAGTCCAAATTCTCATAATTGATGTTGCGGCATTGTCTGCATTGATATGCATTTTCGTGACAGTTGCCACATATACCATGCTTATCTGTGACTGGACGACTACAACGTGGGCATTGCAATGGTTCGAGAGACAAAGCCTGAAGATTTTCATAGAATGAATCCAGTTCAATCATGAAGTTACAAGCTGTAATTGGAATAGGAAATTCAACTTTAAGCTCAGTCTGATCAAATGTAAGATGACAACTTTTTGCACGCTTCCATAAAGACCAGTTATTTTTCAACTCTGATAAGTCGGTAACTGGTCTGTTATTATAGTATAGGTTCAAAACCTTCACTGATTTTGACTTTCTGGTATCATGAACATTCATGGTCACAGTCTGGATTGTGTAACTTCCAGTGCATTTCACTATGATGCGATTATCCGTGAATTTTGTTTCTGATTTCAGGGATTCCAGCTTCATCCGGCTGTAAGGTACTTCTGGAGAGCTGCAGGCGACGCAGGGTTCACTCTCAAGATAGTATCCATCAAATTCCACTAAGCCACTCAATGTATTATATATGCGAGAATTTGGATGGTTAGCTAACAGCTCATTCTGTGAATGAAGTGTCTCAAAAATGCACCTAATTACATCAGCAGTCAAGCATCGGTCTACAAGATCAGAAATCTTGTGTTTTGAACTAGTATCTGGGGATCTTCCAAGCAACCAAATAACAAGTTCTGTATACTCCACAATATTCTGGCCAAACATTGGGAGGGACTTGACTTTCTGCAAGAGAGACAATAACATAGTTTCCTTAAACATTGGTTTGGCATGATGCCAGACACCATATAAAACTAATTTGGCCTCTGCACGCACAGTAACTGAACTCCACTCCAGAAGGAAACTATCTATGAACTGCTTTAAGGTATTGCCACTCTTGTCAGTGAAGACTTCTACTGCTGCCTCCATATCCAAATAGGACTTCTCCAAACTAGATTCAGCCCCATCTTCACCTTTCTTTTTCTTCTTTGAATCTTGAGATACAATACTCGATTTGGTTGAGCTTGAGTCTACTGACTCTGTTTTTTGTGAAGTCTGACCAACATCTTTTCCTGTATAGAAGGCATAGTTGAGAAGTTTAAGAGTCTGAATCACAGACTCTTCACCAAAATAAAATATTCCATTCATCAAGAAAGACAAAATATCCCCATGCCTTAAACAGTATTTTTGCCAGTTCCGAGGACGGGCAGCTGCTACTTCTGCCATAGTGGAAAGGCACTTCACAATCTTCACACTTCTTTCATATGGAATTGGATTATTTTGAAAACCACCAGACTTGGTTACGTGTTTATAAAGTCTCTTCACTTCACTAGAGTACTGCCAAGAGTCCCGTACACTGTAATAATGAGACTTGCTCCCACAGAGATGCAGGAAAAGCCTCCTAGCATATCTTCTAACAAAGTTGGTATGAGGATTGTTGATGTAACTGCAGAGAACATCTTGATATCCATCAAGCTTCAAATCCTTACCATAAGACAACTTGTAGACTTTATCCTTTTCTCCAGTCTTGTCATGTTTTTCTGGTCGAACAAGTGTGTACACCAGTCGGAAAGCATTCTCTAGTAGAAGCCTGTAGTAGTCCATAAAGATGTCTGTTCGATGCACTTTCACATACGAATCAGAAAAGAAAGGTGAAAAATTACCGGCAGGTAAATCTCTACGTACTGTAAGCAAAGCCCCGCATCCAGGTCCAACATTACTATGCCCGCCTTCACTGTTAATAGGAGATCTGAAAACATGCACTAGTTGCTGCAGTATATCCATCAAATAGTTTACAAAAGATTGCTGCCTAAGAGAATCACAAGCTTGAAGCAGCTGTGAGGCAAAGTCGTTCTTCTCATGGTCATCAACTGAAGTCTTGGAAGTGGATGAAGAATGTTGGATTACATTTTTATCATGAACATCAGTAGTTCCGCTGTGTCTTGGCATGGAACCGTCACTACCAGGCTGATGCCAATTTCTAAGCATCAATGTGAAAAACATGAAGACCAGGATTGCAACTTCCCCAATTGAAGACCGGGTTCTGGCTACAAATGGTCTGTTGAGATTAATCTCATCCAAAAACCATTTGATTAGTTTCTCTAAATCTAAACTGTCGGGCTTTGAGCTGTCTATGAAAGGTCCACCCACGGCAGATGAGAGCCTGTAGAAAAGCTGCATAACAGGAATTGCCCGGACTCCAGAAGTTGATTCCATCCATCCTTTCAATTGTTCAAGAAGTTCAGAAAGTAATAAGGAATTAATTGCCCGTTTTGAAGCAGAGATTGAGACTGGATCAGTCAATGCAGCAGCAAACTCTCCAGAATCATTGGGCTCCAAGACATGAATTGAGGGAGAAGAACTCTGCAAGTTGCTATCAGCTGGTACAGGCAGTGAGTCACTAACGTCATCAGGTGTGAAGTGAAATTCATTGCCATCTCCCACTGAGTCCACTTCAATTGGAATTGCTGTCATAGGATGATCTCTAGAGTGAGGTGGAGGAAGTCGGTCTGTATCTAGTACTTCAAAGCAAGCCTCACACAAATCAAAATCAGGACAAATAGTGCAATGCCACCTTCGCCTGAGTATAGGTACAGTAGAACAACCATCACAACAATATTGAACAGATGAAGTGATAGTGTCTTCTTCAACCATGACTTGGTTATTTCTAGCACTTGTGTCAGCTGAGCTAGGAACTGGAACTACACTCTCAACACCATCATCTGGAGCTAACAATGTCTGCTTGGGAAAAGGGACCTGAAGCAATCTCGAAGATATGGCCAAACTGAAAGAAACAAAATGTTTAAAAACCTGAAAAATCAAATTCTGAATACAAAAAAGAAAACAGAACGAGAAAAAATACCTGCTAGCAGTCTGAACAGCTTCATCGGACGAAAAAAGAAGCTTCTTGAGTAATTCAACAGCAGGTGCTACACTGTGAACTCCTGAATCTTTTCCATGCAGAGCCAAGCATTCAGCATAACAATAAATAAGTTCAACTGCAGACATAACAATGTTGTTCATGGTTTGTGTGTCTGGCTGCTCAAAGTCCAAAATTCCCCATAAGACTTGCATAAGTGCATCCACCACCTCTGAGCCTACACCAGCAAAAGCAGTTAATATAATGTACAAATGGTAGTAATTATATCCACATAGGACAAATAAATATTCAACATTCACTCTCTTAAAATAGGTTGGGTCTAACTCAGCCATACAAAACTGACTTGTAAGGGAGGGATTGTCTTCACTTATAAATACATATTCAGGTCATATTTATCTGATGTGGGACTCTATAAACACACCCCTCAGGCCTAGTACCACTGGGCTTGGTGTGTGGATATAAATTGTGGATGGTCCGCACACAAAAACCCAATAGCATGTGGACCAACGGATCTTAAAATTGTGATCAGGCTCCTAAGGTGGTTCTCACGTATCTCTTTATGATGTAGTACTCTTTATGATACACTCTATTCTCTTGATTCATAATAATAGTACCTCAATCACTTAGGGGATGTTTGGGAGTTGGTTTTTGGAGGGTTTTGAAGGGGGAAGCTTTGGAAGGTTGCATCTATATATTGAAATATGTTTTAAAATGAGAATATGATTTTATATGATAATGTAGTATATTGTTTTTTAAACTTTTTTAAAATATCAAACACATTTAAAGAAATAAACGCCAACCCTCCAAAGCATTTCCCTCCAAAAACCTACTCCCAAACAGACCCTTAAGATACTGTAATCTAATAGGTAGCATACCGAAAGGATGTAGCAAGAACCAGCCATGCAAAATATACAAAACCTTAGTAACCCTTTCTTAACAGCAAATATGATTGGTGCAGATATCAACTCAAAAATTTCAAGAATCAGTTGTAAGGTCTAGTTGAGATGAAATTCTTATACTAAATTCTAATAGAGATTTATTATAAATTTCACAAATTACGACATAAGAGTATAGAAGTATCTCAATAAAATAATTGCATGCAAAGGACTGTTTATATTGACCAAGTGTGTCTCCTTATCTATATATTTAAGATTTAATCAGCGATAACTAAACAATACCATTTGTCTCCAGAAATGTTGCTAAATTTGAACGGCGTTGCAATGCAATCCTACAAACTGCACGCATCTGAGCAGTGAACTCTTCGATGATCCAACTTCCTGAAGTACCACCTATCACAAGCCTTGACAACAGTAGTGAGGATGATTTGACCACTCCAAGGAGCCGCATGGTATCCTTAACCTAATGTAAGAAAAGTCAAGATAGTAATAATTAGCATAACATTGACATGAAGTAGAAATAACAAAATAGAGAACCAAGTGATCCTGTATATGTTACTTGATGGTATATCTCTTTCTTGGGGAAAACTGCTTGTAAAACATGACTAGCAGAAGCCTGCAGAATAGGTTCCCTATCACACTCAAATATTGTTTCTAGTAATGGTTTGCACTTGAGTTTTCCCAGCTCTGTTTTTGCTTCTTCAAGCCTTGTGCAATCTTGTTTTCTGCATGATGAATAAACCTTGGTAATCAGCTTTAGCCCATCTGCTATTACCTGCTCCTGAATAGGAGCAGATTGCATTGATCGGCACTTCTTTACAGATCCACCGAGTGATGCACTAGAACCAAGTACTCTTGCTTCCATATCTAAAATTGCATCCATTTTCTCTTTCCAACCAAATTCATCTTTAGCTCGGCCATAAACTTCAAGTGAATCTATTCTGGAAAGTGTTGAGCCATTAAAGGTTGACCCAATTGACACTGAAAATTCTTCATCTGCAAGAAGAGACTCCGCAACGGTAAATGGAATATCATACCAGGACCTCATTCCTTCATCTAATTTAATAACCCTTTGGAAAATAGAAATACTAGAAGGTATGTGGCTTGCGGATGTATTGCCCACATGAACTCGGAAACCAACCATGACAATATCAGGGTTTGAATTGAAGATAGATATCTGTGAAAATGTATAAAAAAAAAAAAATAAATCAGAAAAACAAAAGTGATGTATGATGTATCCAACCACTTGAAAGACAGACACACATCAGCAAAAGCAGATGACATTGTAACAAAAATATAATTGTTGGTGTTCAAACTAGTTGCACATAGAAGTACGAAAACTAAGCAGTTCAATATTAGGGTTTAAGTTTGGTTTAAAAATGCTTAAATATAACTCCAATGCAACAAAAACCTATTCCCAATAGGTGGGATTCAAAACTAACTACTGTACTATATTATTGAGCATGCGGAAGATTATCGTTGTCACAATTCAAAAAATTTGGCATGCTTATTATTGACCATCAGAGGAATGAGTGGTCTCGCCAACTAGATTTCATCTAATAACAAGCACACTTAATTTGAGTTGAGTGGTCATAATTCAAAAAACTTCAGTAGGACTTTTTAAGAGCTAGCTTGATCTTAAGCTTAGTTCACTATTTTAAAATTTACTTGATAACCAAACAACTTGCATATATCTAGTGTTTAAAGGATGTCAAACACACCCTAGGCTATGGTGTTCTACAGTGTTATCTCTAACCTCAGACTAAAAAAGAGCATGCCACAGGGTATAGTAATATATTCGCTTTGCTAAGTGATAGAGGATACCTTAAAACCTGCAGGACTGGGACTTTCTAGAAATCCATCCTCATTTACCAAACTCTGTTTAGCTCCTTCAGAATCTCCATTTCTGATGGCATCACCACCCAGTTTTACATCTGATGTGATGCACATGGTCCTCTCAAAAAAGTCAAGAGGAAATTCAGGATTTGTTCCAGCATAAGCTTTAGTAAGGATGCCAGAACCCAATTTCTTCACTTTCTCAGATGCTGCAATAACGCCAGCATCCACACCCACAGGAGCATGAGAATATATTTGAAGGCTACCATCATCATGTAAGACAAGACAATGAATTTTATCCTTTGATAGTGGTTTGTATGCAGTCATTCCAACTATAGGGGAGGTTGAACCCACTGAATGCCTCATACTTTGAGCAAGTACAGCATGTTCCTCCAGGGACACCGCAAGTGCAGAATTTGATTTCACAGTTGATAAGCAAGCAAATAATCCACTGCCAGCCAACAATTCTTTCCAATGATGTACTCCAGCAGGCCGCATCTTACTTTCTTGCTCCTCAAATACAGAAGACATCTCTACCAGGGAGGCTGCATCAGAGCTTGGTCGACCTAACAGTGTGGTACCATCTTGAAAAGATATGAAGAGTAGCTTGCAAGTTGAAGAAAAGTACAATGATGAACCCTTTGCGTGAATTTCTCTTCCCTCGAGTTGTACAAGTTCTTTTAATGGCACAGCCCCAACATTTCCTTTGACTGACAACTCAAACCTGAATATATTTCCATTTTCTGACAGAACAACAAGAAACATTCTGCCCCGGGAAGCTGTATAGAGAATGGCATCCACAATCATGTCGTCTGACAGAGTGAAGTAGTGCACTGGACTGATGTTGTCCAGGGACAGGTCATATATCTTGACAAATCTGTTAGTCACAACCATTAATTGAACTTGTGAGCCTGGAACCCATTCCACCCGTCTAATATATGCACCTTGCAAAGCAAGTTCAATGGCAAGGCGGTCAATCACTTCACCACGAGGGTTCAGTGTCAGGACCTGGCAATCCTCATAACCAGCTACAACAAGATAGTTCTCGACTACAGGATTGAATACGAGTTGTAAAATTTCAAAGCGGACAACATTTTTAGAAAGATGTTTTACATTGGTCTTGTCAGCTGTCACAGGTGAAATGGTGGCCTGGCCAATTAACTGCCCAACATCATATATAGCAACTTTATCACCTTCACCAACGGCAAGCCGACCACGTACACTAACACTGAGCAAGGACTTCACAAGAGAACCGTTTGCTAAGTGTGACTTGAGATCCTTGGAATTAGAATAATCAACCTTTATCTTGAGATCAAATGATCCACTTTTATAAGCTTTCTTCAACTGCAAGAGATCAATGCCATGGGAAATCACTTTGTCTTCACCCAAACCGACATTCTTATCCTTAGAATGGTGGAAGTCTCGTCTACTAATTACTGATGGCATCAAGGCGGAGCAAATATGGAGCACCTGACTCTCAACATCGAGTTCTTCCAATAACAATGGAATCCCTTCTTGAAGCTCTTTTGTAATACATAATTTGAGTGAGTTATCTACATCTAAATTTATGTCATCTTCAAAATCTGAATCACTATCTGGCAGCTGATCTCCATCTTCAGTAAAGGGTAAAAATGACTGAAATGTGTTAGAACCACGAACAGGTGCACTGTTATCTACAGTAAATTTCCGTGGTTTCAAACATTGACAATTACTACCCCTAACACCTCCAGCTCCACAGTCACAAAAGAACCGGCTTGAGCGCGAGTAGACTACGCGGTGACCTCGATGACAAACCTTTGCACAGACAGAGCAGCAACCTTTTGATACAGTCAGGTCACATGTATAGCAGAAATACCAATGCTGCTCCATGAAATTGCTTCCACTGGAAGTAAATGTGCAAACTTTAGAGGCAAGGGCCCTCTCACTGTTGGCATCCTCTTCATCATCTTTATCTATGCTAAGAACCTCTCCATCAGAAGTTGCATCATCCTCATCCTCATCTACAGAAGTAGCATCACATTCTAGAGAGGTTGACCCACCTTGATTGGAAGAAACAATGAATGTCTCAGAATTTTTTCTGGACCCAACCACTTGAGCAGCCACATGACCCGCCCCAGCGCTATTTCCAGAATAACATTTCTTAGTTGTCCTTTGCAAGGAAATTTTACCAGATCCACATTCGTTCAAGACAGTTGCAATAAAGACAAATAGAAACTTGAGTCCTGGAAGCAGACTCTCATTGCCCGCCAGTTTCCCCATCAAGTTTACGGTCCTCGTCAAAAGTTGTTTCATCAAGAACTCTCCCCTTGAAATTTGAGCAATGAAATTGAAATATGACTTGGCCACATGTATATCAAAGAGCAAAAAAGCATTATCAAGTAATAGCAGTGCAGAATTGAAAATATGATGTTGCAACTCTAACGACTGTTTTTCAGATGGCGGAGATACAAGGCATAAAATAAAATTCATGGTTGAATCTCGGAGAGAAATGGAGCTCCCTTTTGCACTGATCACCCCACTATCTGATTTCATTATGCTTCCTAAAAGCCTTTTCTCCAACCATTTAGATACGCTCTGTATATCTCTGTCAAGGAATTTCCTTTGTATCCTCATTCTGAGATGAGGAAATTGCTCTCCAGATAAAAGATCTACAAAGAAACCAAGAACCTTCACGTTCACTGATTCGGAGAAACATGTATCTAGGGAGTCAATTAAAACCAAACAGTCACCAAGATGCAACTGCAACAGCTTACTCATCTGCCCAGGAACATTTTCAACACCAAGACAAAAGTGAAATATAACAGACTTTGAAGGATCTTTTCTAAGACTGCTTAATATCTCAACCATTTTACAGATTATCCATTCGTGGATAAAGCAATCACTTGCTCCTCTAACATTCATGTCCTTCAGAAACCCTTCCATTTGCTTCATTAGAACTAAGTTTGTATAATTTGACAATTCCAGTTCTGCACTTGAGCTGGGATACATAGTGTCACATTTCTGATGAACACTTTCAAAAACTTTATCGCACTTGATAATCATTATTGTATCAACAATTTGTAAGAAGACTTCAGTCTCAGAGTCAATGTTTTTTCCTTCTTCGCTTATTTTATGTAACCCATCTAGAACAAAGATGATTCCTCTTACACTAAGAACACAAGAGAGCAGAACCGCACTAGAAGTAGAAATGTTTAAAGGAAAACCATGCAATATGCACTCCCAATAAGCTCTGGGATGAATTCTAGAAGCTTTTTTATCAACAGCAGCGTCTAACCTTGATATGAGGCTCAAAACAGACTGCAGCTCACCTGCATTTGAACCACTCCTCTCCAGGAGCTCATCCTGCAGGCTTTTGTCAATTCCAGTATATTTCAGCAGTAAGAGTGGTAAGAACCCTGGAGCCACCTTCTGTTTGTAACTTAGGACATCTAGGAAAGCTTTCTGATAAATTTGCACATATTTGTTTAGCAAGGATGAGAACAGCCTTACTACCAATACAAATTGACCAGATTCAATCATGGAGGAAATCATGCTTCCAGCAAGCTTAACATATTTCTCATCCCCAAATGCACTCTCAGTCCAGGTTAGATCGTGTCCAGAAATTGCATTGTCTATACAATATCTCCATATGCCAACATTAATGAAGGAAAGCAGTAGAGACAGCCACATTCCACTTCTGAGGAAATCCCAACCTAATTCCTCAATGCCTTCTGGTATGGGCAAAGCATTTAAATTCTGAAGCAAGCTCAATACAACATCTGGAATATTAGTGAAGTTCCCAAGGACCTCTGGATGGCCTAGGAGTAAATGGCTGAAGTGGAAAAAATGCAACATATCAGATAGATCTACAGATTCCCCTTGATTCCAAGATATAACTGGATGATCTGCTTCAGAGCCTATATAAGGAATATCCCAACAAAGGTTGAAAATGTATCTTTCAACAATTTGATCCTCCACTGTAGTGGCTTTTTTGCATCTCCAAAATCCAAGAATCAGTGAAGAAGTACAATATATGTCCTTCCAATTCAGAGCTAATTTGTCAATCGTCAAATCATCCATGCTGAGAGGAGCAGAAGATTCAGAAACATCAATTAACTGTCCAATCAAGCTACCGATAAAAACCTTCTCTGCCACCAATCCACCTGTAATGCTTTTTAATGCAGTTGATGACCAAGATGACATGTGATCATTAACTTTATTTAGCGAAGATGGGATAGACAGTGGTGCTTCCCTCAACTTAGACCGCACATCTACAAGCAATGATGTAGGACAAGTTTGTTGATGAAATATCATATGACGAAGAACTAAGATCAATCTTGAAACCACTAAAGCCCAACATGTTAATAATGAGCCGTTCAAATTCAATACCGGGTTAGCAACTTCTTTGAGGGTTGAAAATATTAAGTTCGCCATCACTCCCTTTTCTTCTTCACATGACAAATGGAAGGCCATAAGAACTACCTCAATATGAAACAATGAAGGAAGAGTACCAATGAGTTCATTGATGCTTGGGCAATTTTCATAAACAGATTTTGCCTTCTCGACAACAAAGGCAACGTACCCCCTACAAATCTTGGCCCTCAACTGACTGCCAGCAGAACCAACCCTACTAAATAATGTGTGAGCAAGCAAGGTGAGAGTCCTATCATTGTAATTAAAAGCACCATTTTCAACAATAAGGATCGTCTCCACAAGGTAGTCTTCAAGTGAATCACTCAATGCATGGTTTGTGAGAAGGTTGTGCAGAAGATCAAAGCATAGTTCATGGATGAGCCCAATCTTCCCATCTTCATTTGAAGGGATACAACCATCAGACATATTATCTTCAGAACAACAGCCATGACAATTGAGTAGGGAAAGCACAATATCAATGTCTCTGCTACTGAGTTTGCTGCAAGCATCAACAAAAAGAGAAGAATGCCATTCGGTAGAGAAGATACATGTTTTAACAAAGCTCAGTAGTTCTATAGCAGCCTGAATTGGCATATTCTGATTGCTGGAGTTAGAAACTAAGGCAGCAGCCGGAGGTTGTTCACATCCATCTGTAGATCCAACAGAACGCACTGTCTCAGAAAAAAGATCACCAAAAAGAGCCTCATCCTCATGGCACACTGCATTTTCAATTTCGGATGGTCCAGCAACTTTTGCAAAACTAGAATTGAACCTTTCTGTTTTTTGTCTAAATTTCAATCCTTCAGAATGAAGGAACAAACAAAGTTGCATCAAATTTTCAATCCATTGGCTTGATGGAGGAAATATCAGTTTTATAAGCTCTTCAAATGTGTGTCCCTTCAGCAAAGGAACAGTCCCACGATGAACAAGGCATGAAAAGGAACTGTTTCGCGAGTCAGTAGAGCTGCCAACAAGTTCTACATCAAAGTGTTTTTGCTCAAAAGGAATCTGGGGCCTTTGTTTTCTGAGATCATTAATAAGTTTCAGAGTATATACAACAAATCGGGGGAAAAAAGCCAAGGGGGGCTTTGAATTTGGATCAGTTTTGTCATAAATCCAAACAGAAGAATCCAAACTTTCTAGTATAGATGCTACAACACATGCTTGAATATTCTCAGCTACGTTGCTATTACCGAAAATAACCAGAACATCTTGAAGAAACTCTTCTGTAACCATTAAAACAGTGCTCTCTAAACTTCCCTCAGTAGTAGCATAGGTATTTGCAAACTCGAGTTTAATTCTAAACAAATTAGACAAAGTATCGGTAAATGAGGCGACCGCACTCAACAATGAAGCATCATATTCAACATATGGAACATCTGTCATGAGACTTCCAAGTATCTTCAACATTCTCAAAATGAATGATAGCCTCCTTCGAAAATTTTGGCCCAGTGCCCGCTCATCAAATGCATCTTGTACTTTAGCTAGTTTATTGCACAGCAAGATCACGCGAGGAGTGCATTTTCCATGGACAACAGCCCAGTGCTGGGATAGAAAGACAAAAGTGTTGAGATATTGATGATTAGTCTGCTCACTGAATCCAGATTCTTGCCTATCATGTGGCATGTGTTTAGAAGCTAATGTCTTCAGAAGCCAATCCATTGATTTTTCTTCCATTGAGCACCGGAAGCCTTTATGAATCAGTAAAAAAATGAAAAGAAAAGAAAATGAGCACATGGTTAGGTACGCAGGAAAACCATGACAAGACAACAGTGGCGTGATTATTGAGTAATAACATAATACCTTCTAAACGGCATTTTTTGTAGTCATCTGCATAATCACCACAACAATCATCAACCATTGGCAGCAAATCTACTAAGGAACTTGCAGTTGTAGGTTGTAATATGTCCACTACCATATTTATTCCATCAACCAAAGCTATCTCTAAAAGATGTATCATGTTGGCCTGAAAGGTTCAAGATGAATTAGTGATACACAAAAATAGCCACCACTCTACCAGAAAAATACATAGACCAAGACAATAAGTTCTATCACAATAAAATAAATTTAAGCTATGCCAGTCAGACTTGTTTTTTGTTATTTAAATGAATTTGAGGAGAGAACCTTTTCTCCTTCCCTACCCAGGTATAGAAATCAGAAAAACCTATTAGCACAAAGTACCATACAGCAGAGCTATGCATGAGGCAAGATAAATAAAATCAGGCCCAAAGTTCAATTTAGTCCTGGAGTTTAATAAGTATCTAATAAAGGCTTAGAACAATATGGTTTACTGAACTCTAAGAAATCCATTTTTTTTTATTTTGTCTAACTCCTTTTTATTGTTCTTTGGTGGTTGCTCAACATCTCTTTTGGTAATTTTTACCTTTCTCCACCATACTGGTTGAGCATTGAGTAAGTACTCCATCATAGAAGTAAAATAAAACACTGAAATCCTATAGAGATCAATTGGGAAGAGGATATGCCCTCCCCCCTATACTTTAGCTTCCAACCTTAATGATATATATTTCACCTATTTAATATGTGAATGTGTGTGAGTGCTCGCACGTGCGCAATCCAACGGGGTGGTTATACAGCTGACAAGATATATGAGTGTGTGCGCGCGCAATCCAACGGGGAGGTTATACAGCTGACAAGTTTATTTTTCACAAAAATATTTGGCGTTGTTGCTCCATTAAGTTTCAACATAGTTAAAGGTTCAAAAGCAATCTTCTGGAAAAGTAATTACTATGATTTTTAACTTTATAACTAGATTAGGTATCATATTCATTTCCGCCTCCCAATTATGACTGTGCAAACAAGCTAAGATAATCATACGACGGGCGAGATTTAAAGAAAAGGTTTGCAAAATTCAGCAGAGACGTCAAGGTATTTGAAGTCTCTAAGACCGCAATTGAGGCTACATTTAATCACTGTTCTAAGAAATATTAACAATCATGATGCAACCACAACTGCAATTTAAAACATTGATGATAAATCCTAGTGGGCGGAATAAATAATCTTCAATCTAACAGAAAACAACAAAAAGTCCAGAGAATGATTAAAGAAAAAGGATGAATTAAACATCTTTAAAACCCCTTTGCTGTTGGTAGCTTTTTCTGCAGACATATAAAGAAATTAATGAATTATTTATAAACTTGGATATTATTTAGCATTTCGCATTCATCTTTATTTCAACAAAACAAATGCAGAAAATCTAATAAACCAAGCACACTACTCTTTAACGCACTCTTGTCGAATAGTAGTCCCTAAGATGTTGTGCTTAATAACTGGATTGGGATCATACTTATTCCAACATCCCAATTATGATTACGCAAATAAGCTAAGATACACATACGACGAGCAGGGTTTTAAAAAACAGGTTAGTGAAATGTCGGCTGCATCACCATGGTGTTTGAAGTCTACAGCCGCAATTGAAGCCCATTTTTCCTAGATTTTCAGAATGCGACCGCGACCATAATTTAAAACCTTGGGAATGAGTTTCTAACAGAACTAATAAAAACTCATTGATGAAACATAAAACATCAAAGAATTCCTAAAAAAAGGTTAAAGAAAAAGGAATAAATAAAACTAGACTTCACTAAAATCATACTCAAAATTCAACAAACCATGCAAACTACTCTTCATCAAATTGAAGCCCATTAAACCTAGATTTTCACCATGCAACCACCATTTAAAACCTTGGCAACAAGTTCCTAATGGACGTAACGAATACTCATCGATCAAACAGAAAACAAAATATAAATACAGAGAAATGATAAAGAAAAATAAATAAATTAAATTAGATTTCACTTAAATCATACTCAAAATTCAATAAACCATGCACTCTGCTCTTCATCAAACTTCCATACTACAAAACTTTCAGACTCCTAAAATGTGAAAAGCATACCTGAATTCCTAGATCATCATCGTCGTCGAATCCAGATTTCTCCAAATAGCACAGAGCAAATTCTATAGACTGCTGCACAATCGCAACAAGTACTCCTTCCGCTTGCTCAACTATTCGCACAAACAACCAAAAACAACATCGAATAAAAAAGTTAGAAAAAAACAGCACTACACATAAAATCATTTCCAAGCACTTAGAAAAAAACAACAAAAAATGCGTCGCATCGTTCAATAATTAGCAATTACAACAAGAATCATAAGAACGAGCTAAATCACACATTGCTCAACTATTCACACAAACAACCAAAACAAAAGCCTGAAAAAAAGTTAGAAAAACAACACTATGCATAAAATCATTTCCAATCACTTCAAAAAATGCGACTCATCGATCAACAATTAGCAATTACAACAATCAAGGATCACGCATTGCTCAACTATTCACACAAATAACCAAAACACAAGAACAAAAAAGTTAGAAATAAAAACAACACTATGCATAAAACCATTTCCAAACTCTCGGAAAAAAGCAACAACAAAATATAGCTCATCGATCAACAATTAGCAATTACAACAACAAGGATCATACAAACGAGCTAAATCACGCAACAGCAACAAAGAATTGAAGTTCCGATGCTGATGATGATGACGATAACAGAGAGAAACAAGTACCTGACAAAGATCGAGAAGAAGAAGCGATTGCGTTAGCGAGGGAAGAAACCGCGTGAATCTGAGAATCAGTCCACGACTGGAGACACAAACTTCCATCGCCGGAAGACTCGATGCCGCGACGGAGAAGGCAGTAGAATGCATCGAGACCTAACCTAACAGCGTCATCGGAGCGGAGCTTGTGAAGAAACTCGCCGGACGGTTGAGAAAGAGCGTCGGCGAGAGCATTGAGGTTTTCAGCCATGGAGATGCGAATCGAGAATCGAGAAAGTACTAAGAGTGTGAAGGTGAGAGTAGCATCAAGGAAAGTAGAAAGGGGTTTATGGTAATTTGAAATAGCGTGATGAAAACGGTTATGGAGAATTTGAGATTGTGAAAGTAAAAGAGAGTGGTGTTTATAGTGATGAAAGTTTGCTTAATGAAGAAGAAGGTGTTTTGATTTTTTTTACTAGACACCGATTTTTGTGATTGATTGTTCCTATTACCGAAAGGAAGAGAAAAGAAAATGCTAGTGGTTTTTTCTATCTGTATATCTGTTTTTACAGAAAGAAATTTTAACACTTTTGAATAGATTAATAATTACTTTGACTAAAATTATACTTTCAATAAAGAAAAAAAATAAATCAAAAAACAAGAAATATTTTGAAATATTTTAATTATTTTAATAAATTATTTTAATATTTGAAAATAAATAAATAATATTAATGATCCAATCAATAATTAATTTTATATTGTTTTAATTAAAATTGACTTATTGAATAAACATGCACGGTAAATATAATGCCAATTGGGATATTGGCATTATTTTTAAAGTTAATTTATAAGCTTTTTTTTTTAAGCTAATTAGGCTTTAGAAATGTTAATTTGTACATGCAGTGGGGATTAATGGGGAGAAACATTTTTCAAGAGCACTTTGAAGAATACGATGAAAAATATATCTTCTCTTCCACTTAAATAAATTATTATAATATCTTAAATAAATATTAAAATAAATTGTTTATTTAATTTTTTGTTTTTAATATTTATATATATATATATATATATATATATATATATATATATATATATATATATATATTTCTTCCATTGTAAATTTAATTTTGTATATACATAGTTCATTTTCTTTTTTATAATGAAGAAGAAATTTTCAATAGAGTGACTTATTTATTATTAACATGGTATCAAGTTCCATTACCTCGGGTGACCACTTTAATTTTTTATGTTTTTATCAATTTCATTTTTATTTTTTATGTTTTTATCAATTTTATCGTTCATTAAGACTTTGTTAATCTCTTTTATTTATTGTGAAAGTCTTGCATTGATTCTTATTGCTTCTCTTTTAGATAACAAAATTATCGCGCCTGAACTCAATCCATGCAAATCGCTTAGATTTCGTAAAATAAAAACAAAATCAAAGATAGTACCTTTTCAAATCCTATGATCCAGATTCTTTGTACACACAATGGAATCGTTGCAACGTAGTGGTTTTTGCATTGATTCAACGATTAATTTCAGGTTCAATTGCAAAATCAGTGTTATGGATTGATAATGCAGTTGGAGTATGGAAAAACTTTTTTATTTGATTCCCGTGGAATGGCATCTTTTGCATATCAGATATTCAAGAGAATCTTTATCGACTTTGCCAATGTGCTTTTGACGTCTTTGATTATTTTACTCAATTAAAAGTTTTTCGGATGAACTTGAAAATTATTGACTTTTTTTATGTAAATGCTTATTTTTATGTACTTGTGGTGTAATTGATCTGATCAAAACCTTTAAAGAGCAAGATTATGTAATTATGTTTTTGAGAGGGTTGAATGAGTGTTTCTCACATTCCAAATCATGATGATGAATCACCTTCTTGATATTGATAAAGCATTTTTGTTGATGATTCAACAAAAACATGAAATGGCTAAAGCCACTGTTGGTGAATCATTTGACATTGCAAATGCATTGAAAGTTAATTCTTACCAATGTAATTATAATGGTGATTACATTGGTAAATGAGGACAATTTAATAAATGAAAATGTTTATTAGAAGTGGAACGACCAATAAATAGTTCATTCTGTTTTTGGATAATTTTAGTTAATTTTCAAAAGGAAATAAAAAGTATTTTCACTTATTTGAAGAAAAAAAATGTTTACATTAATGACATTGCATATAGAACAATGATATTACATCATTACTCTTGATACACAATTTAAGTAAATTTTGTTTAGACAAGTAAGACAACTTCAAAGGTAGAACACTTACCAAAAGTACAAGAACAAACAATTTTAGATTTATCGTTGTCAACATATAGGAGACACGACCTCCTTTTTTAAGAGTAAAAGAAGAAAATATATTTTTGTCTCTAGTCATATGCTTTGATATTCACTATTGAGATTTCATTTTGAGTTCGAGCTATAAAGCACACATACATCACAGACTAAGTTTTGACATTTGGTACCTAAATTATTTTGGATCATTTAGCGTTCCTATAAAACATGTTGTCTTTTGGAATTTATTTTCTTGTGACATATGTTTCATGATCGTTTATTATATAACGGGGAGAAGAATTATGGTCATGTTTACCACGGTAAAATTATTTAGGTGCAGTATAATTAAAGATTCTCTTTGGGTGATAAAACTTTGTAAAATATTTAGCATTAGTTAGGTTGATAGCCCAATTTAGCTTTATTATGTGTCTCTTTTTATTATCTAATATGATGTTTAAGTTATCTCTCCCTTGATTAATTTATCATGAGTGTTATGCAAATTTCCAATCTTATTTTTTAAGATTTTGTATTCTACACACTTGATAGATTTATCTTGTAAAATTTTAAAAGAAGTAGAGATATAGTTTTTACTTAAGAAGATTTGTGTCTCTTTAAGAAGATTTATTTCTTTGGTTAGATTTTCATTTTCAAAATAGGAAATGGCCTTTTTAGAGTTAGAAACAACATTTTAAATTTATTTAATTCTTCACATAAACCCGTCAAAAAGGTCACAACCATAAAAATCTATGAAACCTACATAAACGTTGGAAATGCCAACATACTCGGGTCCTAAAAATTCATTCGCAGATACAAGTGTTGATCCGCTTAAAACACCATTGATAATGACAATGTCTTGTATTACACAATAATAAGACACAAGATACATGACATCATACATGAGGTATCTAAAAAAAACTCATTGAAATTTGTAAACCCTCTATTCACAATGAGGTTCATTAAGCTAGGGAGTTTGAGGCTAAACTAACCAAATCTTGTAATAACTTTGTCAATTCTATAATTTCACAAGTACAAGGGATTACACAAACTTCGGTTGTTCTCTCTATCTTTGACATAAATAATGTTTATATGATATCCTCTCTCCCGTCAAAATCTATACAAATTTGGAAACACATAGATAAATGTTTCCAAGATAGATTTTACTAGCATCATCATGAAGTTACAATACCTTATTTGATAAACCTGAAATAGTAAGCAGATGAATCAGATGTATATTTTGTAGAAAGATTTAGAAAGGCTGGAAATGTTCGCTATAATTTCATAATATGAAGTATGATTAAATGACCATACTAAAGATATTACTATAGTGGACGACACATTTCACATAAGATATTGAAACATGGTCGGATCATTTTGGAAGAGTTCACCAAGTTGAGTGTCATTGAACGAGAAGCAAATAAGCAAAAGTCGAATCACCAATAGATTTAGGCAGTGACTCAACTTTTGATGCGTTTTAGTTGTAATCTAACAACGTAACATGTTTTTTTGTAAGTAACGCACTGCATAATGTTATAAAATTGGATGGTATGTTTTGAACATTTTTTGTTTTTCAAATTCTACTCTGCATAATTAGCATGGTCCTGTTCTAATAATATTTGGATGGATCCAGATATGCATATCCAGATACCCCTTTATTAACTAAAAAACAAAAGAAGGGACCATTCAGAGTTGAATCTCCGGAGAGACTCTTGTTCTTTTAAATAAGGCGAATCTGGAGATGTATCTCCGAAGTATATCATGCAGACATGATTATGTATGCAAGGTCCTTGTTGCTCTACAACTTATATAAATAGGATCTCTCAATCCATTTTATTTATTCAAACCAGAATGTCCACATATCCCCATATTGCTTTTTTGTATTTTAATGGAACAACACCCCTACTTCAATTTCGAATCTGCAAGGACATACTTCTTGTCGATCTAAAAACCAAAACTGAATACTCTCCTGCAATATCTAGAAAACCAGAGAGTTTTTAAGCTCGAGTATCGTTCACCCTCGATACACAGCGAAGGGAAGATACATTTCACAATGCCTGAATCGAAGACAAATGATGATTTGAAGGTGATGTGGAATAGCTTTTACTATTACTCAACAAAGAGTCTGATTGAAATGGATCCGATAATTTAAAGATCAGCCGACGATATTATAAAAATGTTGCAACGTCTCAAACCATCTTTTTTTAATAACACGTAATGTTAAATTTATGTAATGTTTATCAATGTAATGTTTATTTCGGAGTAAATTTAAGCTGGTTCAATTTCATTCAACTTGTTATTTTAGCCTGTTTATGCTTTGATCTAACAGAGCATACTTCAGAGATGCATCTCTGAAAAGTTTGTTGACTAATGAACTAAGGGACATTTCGGAGATGCATCTTCAAATCAACCTTTCGTGCATACGAAGGTATATTTCCGAATTAATTTTTTTATACAAAATAAGAGTTTCTCACCATTTTTACTTAAATTGTGTGTGAAAAGATGCGTCAGGAGATGCATTTCTCGATATTAGAGACATTTTAATTTTTTCACGGTGGTGTGAGAGAACCACTAAATGTGGAAAGAGCAATTCTCAATTTTTTTTATTTAGGTACTTATATAACGACTATTTAACCTGTCACCCCCTCAATTAAACCTGACACCCCACATATTTTCATAATTTTCGAACTGCCTATGAACAAATTTGAGTTAAGCGAACAAAATTTTCGACAGTTCATTCAAAAAATTTAGCAATAGACCAAAATTCTAGTAAATCATTTTAAAATTGTCGGTATTGAATTTTATCTGAAACTTTGAAAATTTCGGTAAAAACTCATACATTTTAAAATTTTGATAAAAAAATATAAGAGTTTTTATGAAAAATTTCTAAATTTCTAGTAAAAATTCATACATTTCAAAATTTCTAATAAAAAATATAAGAGTTTTTATTAAAAAATTTCGGTAAAAACGCATGAAAATTATAATTTTTTTCTAAAAAATAATATAAGTTAAAATTTTTCAATATTTACTCGTGTTTTTTTTTGTCTAAAATTTTTGGTTATAAAATCGATAATTTTAGACAAAAATATAATAATAAAAATACGCAATATGTGGAGAAGTTATCTTGCCACCCTCATTTTATACATGCTACCCTCCAAGTGGACGTTTTTACCAAATTATCTCGGTAAAACACCGGATTTTTTGAAAATTTTGGTACCGTACTAGAAATTTTGTCGGATTTACCAATTTACCGTGTCTGATGCTACATACCAGAAATTTAAAATTTCGGATAACGGATATTTCAAATTTCCAGTATGTAGCAACAATTAAAATTAATACCGAAAATTTGAAATATTCGGTATATGAAAATTTCAAGTTTTAAAGAAATTTCCGATACACACCAGAAATTTGGAATTTTCGGCATTGGTTTTTCTACGGAAATTCGTGAAATTTCCGGGACGGGTAATGAATTTTGTAAAATTACCAGAATTTTTAAAATCTTCATAAATCGCACCGAAAATTTTGAAATTTCCGGTAAATGAATACCCGAATTTTGTAAAAAAACCAAAGAATTTCCGGTATTGGCCAAAAAGAGGTACCGGAAATTTGCTCTGCGGTACCAGAAATTTGTTTTTTGATGATTTGGGCAACAGTAATTTTTTTCTTCATAAATGGTAAAAAATTTGAGTAAATAGTGTTAGAGACATTTTGAAAATAATGTAAAATGAGGGGGGTGGCAGTATAACTTGGGGGTGGTAAGATAAATTCTCCAATATGTGGAGTGCTAAGATAATAATCGAGGTGGTAGGTTAAATTCTCTTATATAACACTATTAAAACGAGAAATCTACATGTCATCCCTCATATTATACATGCCACCATCCCCATATTTTTTATTCCAATTTTACCTCTGATGAATAGAAAGAATTTCTGGTATGCCCTGCCAAATTTCTGATACGACATACCAGAATTTTCAGTTAATGATATTTCTGGTATGACATACCGGAATTTTCAGTCATAATGAAATTTCTGGTATACTGTAAATTACAAAAAATTTGGACAGTACCGGAAATTTCAGTATCACTGAAATTTTCGGAATGTTTCAATATTTGGTTTTTTCAACGGTTGAGATTTTGCCGACACTTTTGGAGGGTCCTAGTTGCACCGACACATATGTGTGGTCTAGAATGAACCACCATTTGTATAAATAGGGGTCTTATGGTTATTGGATAACATATCTCAACAAAATGCCTCTTCCTTAATATATGATAAAAGTATTTATGTATTTTAATGACTTCAACCCTGATGTTCAAACAAAGATTTCAGATGACACTGAATCCTTTGCCACCTTGAAAGAAACGTTGAATAATTTGCTACCTGATTTCGATAACAGAATGGTGACAAAGATGGAGTTATGGGAGGACTGGATTGATACAAATGGAAGAGTGAAATACAACTTAATCGAGTTGAAGAATGATGAAGATGTGAAGGTCATGTGGAAATCATTTCGCCGTAGGATAACTAAAGATCTGATCGAGTTGGACGCGCAGATTCGAAGATCCGTGGATGACATAATGAAGTGTCTGAAATGTCCAGAGACATTCGTTGGTGCCTAGGTTTTCATGTTTCGGAGTACTGTTTATGTTTGTTATATGTCGTCTGATGTTTGTTAACTATGTATGTTATTGATGTTATTTTCTTTATCTACTTAAAACACGTACTAGCAAAAAAGATTATGCAATAAAAAAGACGTTCGAACAAAATATACATATAACACAATCACAAAAAAATAAATCTACATAGGTCCTCCACGGGTAACATCGTCCAACCTAGATAAAATACTATGAACCTCACCATCAGGGTTCACCAAACCCATGAGGCTATCTAAGTGAATGACGATGAACTGTAGGCGACTGTCCAGGTCACCTACGGAAGGTGATGGTGGTAGTGGATCGGAAGAATCCCTGATACGTGAAGGCCCTGGAACATCAGATGTTGCGGCATGTGGTATGACCTCAACGTGTGACATATTGAGGAACCACTACAAGTATCCATCCTCGCTGTAACACCCTATTTTTATTAGATTTTAATTTATTAAGATTATTTGATAATTGGTATTGTTTGTGTGTTTATTTAATTATTGTTTGAGTAGTAATTATTTGATTTTGTGGTAATATATTACTTAGCTAATTAATAAATGGTAAAATTTTATTAGAATTAGCTATTGGGCTTAATGGGAATTAGAAATGAGAATAGTGGATGGGTTAAACCCAATGAGATAATGAGAGTTAGAAGAGAATTTATGAGTTAACCTAAATTAGATAGAAAGATAGAAAGAAAAGTAGAGAAGAGAAAAGAGGCAAAAGAATAGAAGAGAGAAGAGAAGAGGATTGTAGATTTCTTGAAGTTAGAAGGAGAAATTCAAGAGGTAAGGGTTTGAATCCAAGTTCTTATATTTACATGATTGGGTAATGTGTGTTTGTGTAATCTTTCATCTCTTCATTTCATAGTTTTGGAAAAATGTTAGGGTTATGATAAAACAATGAGATTTTATGATTTATTCATGTTTAATGTGTTGTATGAATGACCCATGGTTAGAAACATGATTAGGAACATCATATGTGTGCCAATTTTGCTTTCAATTGATGCATGGGTTGTGTTTGGGTTAATGGGTGTTGTATGAGGGGAATGGGGAAGAAAAATGGTGATTTTCTGAGTTTTACGCAACATAGGTCGACCTACACAGAGGCATGAGTCGACCTGAGCATCTTAAAACAGCAGAAAATCCATTTTCCTTCAGCATGCGTCGACCTATAGGTTATGTGAGTCGACCTATAACATCCTTGCGTCGACACATGAGTCGACGAGCGCATACCCGAGAGAGATGGAAAACAGTAATGCGTCGACCTATGCTTTTCCTTGCGTCGACCTGCAGATTCCATTTTTGGCAGATTTTTGTAAAGGCCATAACTTTTGATCCGTAGCTCCGTTTTATGCGCCGTTCGAAGCGTTAGAAAGCTATCGTGATATTCTATATGATAGTATAGGATTTAATTGCACTTGATTGATTAATTGTAACTTTATTATATGGAATGACATGTAATTGTCTTATGTGTGTTATGTTTGTATGTGATGTATAACAATTGTTGGAACACTTTGTGTAGATGTATTCATGATGTATGTGATTGGATATATGATGGTTGCTATGCCTTGTTGCAATTGTTAATTGTGTTTGTGAATGTTGTGTACAATTGGCGGATAATTCATAGAGTTGGATTATGGTGATACGCGGTAAGTTAAGATTGATGAGATAATCTTAATTGCATAAATTGTTGGTATTTGTACATACATTCATAGCATTGTCGGCTTTATGGTGGAAGCGGTGAAACTTGGGTTGACATGGTAAGAGACGTTGATCCTTGAATGGAAATAGGCGTAGAAGACGTGATCCTTAATTAGAAATAGGCGTATTGGCTTTGATCTTGTCCGGATCGGGAGCGTGGCTTGGATTCTAAACATTGAATCGGAAAGCGGTGAAACATTGGATTCACATTGGGTACCACATGCATTGAGTCACATTTGTTGCATTTCGAGTCACATTGTGTGTTATGTGATTGTCTTATATACATGTGATTTGTTTTGGAGTGATAATTGGTATATGATATGTGAATTGCTTAATTGAGAAGTGTGATGAATAGTAAAATGTATGCTTGATTATGTTTACATTTCCCATTATTATGTTTTCTATAAGAAGTTGAATTCTCACCCTTCTGTTTGAATGTTATCCTTCGTTGATAACGTGCAAGTTTCGACGAGTAGTAGCTTGTCCGAGGATTTAGCCGAGGAGCTCCTGAGTTTGTTATTGGATTAGGTAGCGAGTCATATGCTCTGATCATGTAACACTTTGGGGGAATTTTCTTTAGACTTATGCTTATGTTTGGATATTGCTATTTCCTATGTTTTGTTGGATATTCAGATGTATTGGTTTGAGATCTCGGATATGTTGTTTAAGGCTATGTGGCCAAGATTGTGGACTTCAAATTAGTATGTGGATTTAAATGTTAATTTGAATTTGGTAGATGAATATAGTATGGGATATATTCATTGAATCTTTTAATAGAAATTCAATTGTTTTCCGCAAGCGTTTATGCATAGTGTATGAAAGCATGAGATTTACATAGCGTTACAATATGATCTTTGCATATTAAAAATATTGGATGTTTTATTTTAGGTTTTCATTATGATGAAAATAACATGTGACGCCCTTTTTCCTTTATGCATGCTTACTCTGCTTGATTGTATGATATATTTGGGGTTAGAAAAGGGGTGTTACACTCGCACTGCCCAGGCCGCTGAACCTCAACAGCTATATCAGTGATCTCACGGGGGGAGTTGATGATGTGACTCTAAAACCATCGATCAATGCCACTGGCTCGAGCCTCTAGGACCGAGCGTGGGATCCCCTGTATATAAGCATACTGGCATAGACACCTCTCAGGTAAGTGTCTAGCCACATGGCTCTTCCATCTGACATACCTTGAATATAAGGAAGATAAATCAAAAGGACAATGAGGGCGGTGACTTGTATACGATGTCCAAATGACATCACCCAGCATCAGAGCATCCAGCCTCCGCCTATACTGAATCAACCCTCCTGGAATGGCCTATTTGGCCTTCCACCTCTTCGCACATGGGTCACCATCCGCAACACGCTGGATCTTTCACTCACAAATGTGAGGGAAGTGCTCGTAGATCCAACACTGCATAAATAAAAACAATCAAGCTCAGATAAATTATAATAAAACATAAAAAACCATGTAAAAAATTATAATATACTTGTAACAAGCTTAGGTAACCAGCAAGTTGTCTGGTGTCAGGACGAGATGCAACATCAAGCGTCGTGTACAACATCGTCCATGTCGCCACTCCCTTAGCCCAACATGGGGTGTCAAGGGCGCTGAATAGAGAAAGATAGTGGACATCTATATAAACTCCAGACTTGTCCACAAAAAGAGTACATGTCACTAGCTGTAGCATGTACGCTGTTATACCCCAAAATTTGCCCACATATTTTTCAAAGAAAACTCCAATCTGAAAATTAAGGGTCTCATATAATCATGGATTTTTATTTCAACAAATATCCTGACATATGAAATACTTAGTTTTTAGAATTTTTCTTATACAGTAATTTGGCTTGCAGTTGAATTTATTCTTACGCAAACACCAAATACTGTTTATTACTTCACACATGCTATTTATTTATTTACAGATAAATAGTACTGACACAATTGGTACAGAGTTAAATCTTTTTGCAGGCGCAGAATCAGGAAACTCAGACTGTACTGGTAACAAGTAGATTATTATTATCTTTTGTTTCCCACTAATTTTTGTACTATATTCCATTATTTTCAAAAATCTTTTCAAATCTCTTTTTCAAAAATCAAATCTCTCTTTTTTCCAACACTATCTCCACTTTCTTTCAAATCTTACTTCCACTCAAATTTTCCTTTTGTACGGAATCACGCTATTCCCCAACGTCTCTATCCTTCTTTCCATTCTATAAATACCTCTCATTTTCTTCCATAAAATCTCACATCAAATTCTAACTCATCTTTCAAATTCCTATCTCATATCCATCTCCTTTTCTTCCCTAACAAGAATGGCAAAATGGATAGAGACACTACTTCTTACAGTCATCACCATTGCTACGGTGATCATGACTTTCTTCTGCCTGCATAGTCCTGAGGAGTGTGGACTTGCAATGGCTATGCTCCCAATCATCTACATGTTATTGTTCATAGCATGGGTCATTAATCGTCATTCTTAAAATTTGCCGTATTTCTTATTTCTTAAATGTACCGTTCATTCGTCGTACTGTTCAATATAGTATGTAATATTTGTACTGTCAGTATTAAATGTTGTGCTATTTGTCATAATATTGCTTAATTACTAAGATAATATTTTGTGTATTTTCTGCCAGTCAAATATTTCTATTTCTGTGCATTAAATAATTTTCAGGTTATTATCGGTAATTTTGCCCGCATACCGTAAATATCAGTTATTTATTATGTTTCTGTTTTCTAACAAGTCATGTAAATAAATTTTCATGCTTCACACCAAACAAAAACAAAAATAACAACAAAAAAAAAAAAAAAAAAGAAAATTAACTTTGACGGTTGATTTTTCACTTTAACTGCTGCTTCAGTACACGAACAGTCGGTTGACAGACAAACTGCAGACAGTACAATTCACAGTGATTTGTACAATCAATCAAATCAATCATTCACAATTCAAATTTCCAAGATTTTTGTGTTAGAAGTCTTCTGAATATCACATGATTAGCAGAAACTCAACACTGCACAAAAATCAGGTACGCTTAACTGCCTCCTATACAGACAGTCCCTAATCAGGGTTTTTCTTGTTTTAACAGGAGCAACAAGTTTTGAGAGCTCAAATGGATTTCATATACATCCATACATCTCAAAGTACCATCATACAAATTTTCAAACTTCAATTCACTCAGACGCACCGTCAGCAGCTCAAACAGTCAACAGACGACCCGTTTGACCAAAAAAGTCAACTGACAGTCAAAAATGAATTTTTTTGTCAAAGTCCATATTTTGTCAAAGGATTCAACATTTGATCATTGGATGATCACAATTCATCAAGGAAAGATCAAAAATCAACAAAACCCTAAGATTCAAAATTAGGGTTTTTGCCTGAAAAGTCAACTCAACTTTGACTGATCATAACTCTCTCATCCTTCATCCAAAAAATGTCAACCAAAGCTCATTTTGAAGGAAATTCAATTATCTTTCAAATGCAATTGATCCCATGGTCATAGCATTCACCATTTGAAAAATATGGCCAAAGACATTACAGGTCATTTTCAAAGTCAACAAAAAGACACTTTTTTCAAATGGACACACAAGGAGAACCAAAAATCATTTTGATATGAGACCAAAGACATTGGTTAGAGGACTCTTTGAGGTTTCCAAAAAGTGCAAGATCTCCTTCATATGACAAAAATTGAAGGATTTACACCTTGTTGAAGTTGGCTAAATTTTGGGAAAATGCATGAAATCAACATTGCTCAAAAATGTTTTTTTTCCAAATGAGTCCAAGTTTTTATGGTCCAAACATCTTTGCCATGTTACTATGGGCCTCCCACGACCAAGACAAAGCCCACATCTTTATTGGCCATTTTTTGCATAATTTTATCTTACTTTAAGATTAAAATTAAAAGGAAAATGCATGGATAATTAGTAGCTTGATCTCTAAGCATGACTCACCTCCAAAGTCTTCAATTTTCTGCAGAAGATTGGTGTCCAAGGCAAGAGCATTGCAGAAGGACTTAGCAAATATGTTTGTCTTCTCATCCTAATTGCTTGCACTTGATGAACCCTTTTGGTTTGTGCAATTAGCTCCAATTACTATCATATTCTCTGATAGTCTCGAGTATGCATTAAAACAAATGCTCACTCATGAGTTTGAAATGGTTCCTTTTTCCATCAAGTTAAAAAGAAAATAAATTTTGACAAGAGATATGAAATGATGCAAGCTTGGCTTAGACTGCATCTCTACTATTTTGATTGTGTTCTACTTTGATTCAATTCAGGGTACAACTTTGTATTAGCAGGATTGCTTGCTTCCCTTAAGTTAATCAGAGGAACCTTAGCTGATCACACATTCTCCGTAAGTGAAATTCTTACTTCTATATTTTGGTTATTGAAGGCTGGAACTGGTATAGCAGAGTTGATAGCTTTTGAGATTTCTAAGCAGGTATAACTTGGTTTTAATACTTAATTGTTTATTTCTAAACGTATTCTTTTATCTCAAGTAGTTAAATTAAATTCTATCATTTTGGCCACACAAAAGCCCCGGTCGAAGAGACTTGCAAGAAGATTTGGATTGTGGACTCCAAGGTAATAAGAGCTTCTCATTTGTCTCCATTGTTTTGTTATTGGTATGCAGATTTTTCTTCTCATATTTTTTTGTTACATCCCTCCTGATATTCCCTTATCTACCTTTCTGTTACAGCTTTTGTTATCCCCTTTCTCCGTTAAGGCTTTTGTGCTGAATCCGGTTTAGTAAGCAACTCGGTTCGGTTTGTTTTGAATTCATGCGTAGCTACTGGGCTTATTCTTGGTTCTGCACTGCTGTCTAATTGTTGCAGGTGCAGAGCATTTGGTTTTCTCATTGTGTCGAGTGCAAGGTTGATTCGGTTTGGCTTTGGTTTGATGCTTTCAATTTTCTTATGTACTTTAATTGCCAGTTCTGTTCCATCATTTGTATAGCAGGCTCCAAGGAACGGCTGCAGTAAACTATAGAATGTTGTTGTAATGGGTAGAAAATCATGGGAGGCTCTCCCTCTTGAGAGCAGGCTTCTCAGTGGACGACTTAATGTTGTTCTGACTTGCTCAGGTAGTTTTGATATAGCAACTGCAGAGAATGTTCTTATATGTGGAAGTGTATCGTCATAATGGAATTGTTGGCTGCTTCTCCTTACTGTTGGCTGATTCTCCTTATTGTCATATCGTCATAATTGAACACTTGAGCTTGGCTTTTAATATAGCTATAGTTGTGGCTTGCTAATTAGCTATTGTTTTGCTCTCCTTATGCCGTTGTTTAATCTATGTAACCTGTGAAGTGGAATTCATTCTCTTGAAATTCGGTAGCTGTGATGATTTCACCTGTGAAGTGGAATTCATTCTCTTTTTGAAATTCCTCAAATGTTCTACAGCTGCCATGACAATAAAATGTCCTGACTGCATTCACTTCTAATTTAGATCCTATTTTATGTACAATCAAACTGGCTGTGATGATTAGTCTTTTTGCTTTCACAAATTAGTTGCTTGCCTTTAATTTGATCATATATTATCTATCATATGAAATGTTTTCAATGTTAAAGACAATCAGCCAATTGCAAACGATGGGTCAATAAGTTCTCCAATGCAATCTACTTCAAACTCCCTAAACCCCCAATATTCCCAAAATGCTAAACCCCCAATATTCCCAAAATGCTAAAACCCCATGCAGGCAGAGGGAATTTAAGAGACAATCAGTTCAATGTTTTCATAATGCTTTGATATGTGATCCACATGCAGGCAGAGGGAATTTTTGTGAGTCCGTATGGTCTGAGGAAAGCCCTGGAGAATGTAACTGTTCCAAACGGCAATTCATCGGAGGATAAATTATCACTGGGCCAAGTTAACAAGTTCGATATTTTCTCTGTCCAACTCTTCAAAGAATTTTGTAGTAAATGGTAATATTATAAGATTTGTTATAGACTTGAATTAAGAAGCTTGATGTCAAACACAGTAGATACAAAGAACAGATCAAGAAAGCAAGGTATGGTCCTACTCTCGAAGCTATTAAATCTAGAGCCATGCAATTTCTTAAACAAAAGAGAATGTGAGTCGATTGTTCTTTGTTTTCTTAGTTTATTTGTCGTTGTTGAGTTGTCACATTGTACACACACTAACAATACTTTGAGTTTTTACTTTAAATACGCTCAACTACTTTATCATGCAGCTAATAATCTTCCTTAGCTCAATACATTATACATGAATTGAATATTATATTGTTGTTTTAATATACCAATACACTATGCTTTGATCAGGTATGAAGGTCAACGCGACATGTTGTACAATCAGACATTTAACCTCGATCAAGTTTAATTTGCTGCTGGGGGAATTAAAGATGCTCAACAAACTGTATGTATCCAGGAGCTTAGTTTTCTCTGCGTTCCATGTATTGATTTAACTCTTTTCATGGATCCATTTGTATGACATCTTTATTTATACCAGTCTTTGAAGATGGGTTTATTCATAAAGAAGGCATATTTTATAATTTTATGCCTACTTATTCAGTCAAACAATTTTTGGCATAACTTCATCCCATCCTCTCAAATAGCAAGTCTTAAGATTTGATGCTTTTATAATTTATTCTGAAGGAAAACTTATCTGTGATTTTAGAAAGGGAAAACTTAATCAATTTTGTGTTTCATAATTTATTATGAGGGTGAGCGTTGGCTAAAAGGTGCTTCTTTGGTACCTGTGATCACAGATAAGGTTTCCACCAAGTCGAAGACATTTAGGTCTCCGCAACGCATGGCACACCGCAGAATTAAGAAACTGTTGTCTTCTAAATACTGGAATGTCGCTCCAAAATTGAAGTTATGCCAACTGTCTAGATCTGGTAAGAGTTAAATCAATTGCATACAAAATATATCTTTGAGTTTCTTGATAGTTTTTAACCGAAAATTACTGAAAACTATGGCTCTTCTTTTTATACTTGATGTAAGTTATTTTGGCTATGCAAATGATGATAAGGTTGTGATTTTGTAGGTGCTGGCTGAATCAGATATTAAACCATGTTGGATGACTGCTGAACCGAAATATTACGACTGTTGTACCGAAGGATGCAGGGACTGAACCAAATCATACAGCTGCTGTACTTAAAGATTTTCTGTAGATTGATTAAACACTTGATTTCAATGTTGATGTTTCAACCTCTCTTCCCTTGATGACTTAAATTTCAGGAAAGAAGAATTGTTACGAATTTTGGATCAATTGCTAAGAGACAAGGATGATATAATTATGGCTACACCTTATACAGGTTCTATTTTGGATCAATTACTAAAAGACAAGGATGATTTTAGTTGTGTTTTCCTTATCCATATTGAATTATATATCAATTGCTATATCGATATTATCTTTTGGGGCCTATATCAAGCTTAAAAGATGTTGATTATATACAGCTAACACGAAGAATATTGAAAGTATTGCAAGAATGGTTAGTGGAAAAGTATCTTGATTTTGTGGAATCAATATGGCCACATTATTTTCGGATGATCAGATTTTTGATGTCGTCTAATCTTATTCGAGTTTGAATGCATTCTTAAAGGTACTGTTCAGGAGAGTTAAAGGGAGTTTGATTGGAGGCGGTATTCTATAGCATAGAAATTTTCCATTGAGATGTAGTCAATCACATTTTATCCTCTGGGGTTTGAGCAAGTTAATGATAATGAGGAAACAAGTTCCTAATTCATGTTATCTTGAATTGATTTTATTCTTAGATTAGGTTGGAATTGATTTTATCATTGAATGGTTGCTTAGTTTTCAAGGTTCTATATAAGATTGACAGTCGACTCATACAACTGAGTTTTAAAAAATCAATTGACACAATGCAGGCTGCATTGTAGTGCTTTCAACAATGGAAACATTATCGTAAAAGTCTTTGGTCAGTCGGTGCGGTTAAGAAAGCAGTGATACATTGACGTTTAAAGAGAAAAGGCTTTCATGCAAGAAGATTACATGAGGATGAAGTTGGCACCCAAGCAAGCAAAGGTAATATCTAATTTTATTCCATCACTCATAGAAATAGGAGGATTTGCTTTTGCACCGCGTGTGCATATGGACAAGGATTTTCCTTTGTAATGTGATATTGTGATGCGATATTGTGATTTATGATGTAGCGTGACTATAATGTGACCATAATTGAGGTTGCACAGTTGTTATTCTATGCAATATCGAGAGCTGCGACCTCTGCTTCCAATGCATTCAGGTTCTCACTCTCTTTCTTCTTTCACTTTCATGTTTTGTTATTAGATTTAGTATGTACAAATATGGTTATTTAAACAATGGCTTCCCAAGTATTTCATAAATGTGACTTATAAGAATTTAAATTTAATTGAGAAGTTCTCATGAATAGGTAATTAATTTAAGTTGGACCTAATTTGATGATGTGTTTTTTGGAGTTTCACTTAGCAGATTGGTTTTCACCTGGAACAATGAAGAGAAAAATGAAGAGGATACAAGACCTACAAGGCAGCATAGTTCCTTCAAGCTAAGTGGGATCAATTCCCATTGAATCTAACTTATGTGTTGGTAACCTCTAGGGGTATCTGGACTATGTCAACAGAAAAGCAAAACTGATAACATCAGAGTAAGACTTCTTAATAGTGTAAGTTCACAGGCAGGCTAATGTTAGTCTCAAACTTTATTTCTTTTTACACGAACACCACTTCTCAAAAACAAGGAACAAGAAAACTGCAGACTGCATAAATTCTTGAGATTGAATTGTGGCATCGGATACGCAACAATCATCATCAGCATCATCAACATCTTTAAAGGGTTTGATGCATTGGAGGTGTCTGCAGGGAACCGTTACGATAACTGGAAGCACGCGTACACCGGCATTATTGCAGCATTGGGGGACATTGCGGTACTTTTAAAAGCTTACACATGGATCATTGAGATTGTAGTTGCACATTAGAATCTGATATTGAAGCTGCACATGGAGCTCTATGTAGCATAATTTGTACTCAGCCTAGAAGAATATCTGCTATATATGTTTCTGAAAGAGTAGCGGCATCCATGAGCTATTTTGTTAGCATGCTTTTGGTTTAGATTTTACATTGTCAGTGGAGTATACCTGATATATAGTGGTGTGAAAATTTTGATCTCTTTTATTTTCTCATTATTTGCTCTGTAATGACTATTTATGCTCTACACGCCTGGATCTGTTGGTTTTTCTCTAAATTTGTATGTAATCATTTCCTGCTTACTTTGCTGACATTGTTTTTCAGTTTACGGTAGAACTTTTTAATAACCACCATTATAGCTGCAGCGTGAATTTTAACAATAATCCCCAACATTGAAAAGATGACTATGAATGGTGTCTTGAAAAATAATTTCTAGACATTTTCTGAAATACTACTAATCTTCTAAAATGCTTATTGAGTAGGTTTAGTATGTGTAAATACTAAGTGTTAATTGAATATAATTGAAATTCCAACAGGACAATTGAAATGTTTAGTTATATTACATATTACAATTTGCTGAACTTATATCCTCATCTTTGAATTTAGTTTAAATGGTTCATCTCTTATATTTTCTTCTTAGAAGAGCCGAAGAGATTTGCTTAAGATATTTTAAACCGGGACTGACAGAATTAATACCAATTATTTACTTAGTATAAAATTAAACATTAATTAATTAATAATTGTTATTATAAATTATTTATAACTTTAAAAGATAATTAATTTGAAAATGAATGCAAAATAAATAGATGATATTTAAAAGATAATTTTTATACACACCATTTTTCTTTATCATAACCTCTAACCTAACTTGTAATATTTTTGTAATATTTTCCCAAAATTTATGATTTTCCTAAACTCAAATGCGCGGAAACAACGGGTACCCGTGCGAACGCACGGGTAAGACACTAGTTTGAGATTGTGAAAGTAAAAGAGAGTGGTGTTTATAGTGATGAAAGTTTGCTTAATGAAGAAGAAGGTGTTTTGATTTTTTTTACTAGACACCGATTTTTGTGATTGATTGTTCCTATTACCGAAAGGAAGAGAAAAGAAAATGCTAGTGGTTTTTTCTATCTGTATATCTGTTTTTACAGAAAGAAATTTTAACACTTTTGAATAGATTAATAATTACTTTGACTAAAATTATACTTTCAATAAAGAAAAAAAATAAATCAAAAAACAAGAAATATTTTGAAATATTTTAATTATTTTAATAAATTATTTTAATATTTGAAAATAAATAAATAATATTAATGATCCAATCAATAATTAATTTTATATTGTTTTAATTAAAATTGACTTATTGAATAAACATGCACGGTAAATATAATGCCAATTGGGATATTGGCATTATTTTTAAAGTTAATTTATAAGCTTTTTTTTTTAAGCTAATTAGGCTTTAGAAATGTTAATTTGTACATGCAGTGGGGATTAATGGGGAGAAACATTTTTCAAGAGCACTTTGAAGAATACGATGAAAAATATATCTTCTCTTCCACTTAAATAAATTATTATAATATCTTAAATAAATATTAAAATAAATTGTTTATTTAATTTTTTGTTTTTAATATTTATATATATATATATATATATATATATATATATATATATATATATATATATATATATTTCTTCCATTGTAAATTTAATTTTGTATATACATAGTTCATTTTCTTTTTTATAATGAAGAAGAAATTTTCAATAGAGTGACTTATTTATTATTAACATGGTATCAAGTTCCATTACCTCGGGTGACCACTTTAATTTTTTATGTTTTTATCAATTTCATTTTTATTTTTTATGTTTTTATCAATTTTATCGTTCATTAAGACTTTGTTAATCTCTTTTATTTATTGTGAAAGTCTTGCATTGATTCTTATTGCTTCTCTTTTAGATAACAAAATTATCGCGCCTGAACTCAATCCATGCAAATCGCTTAGATTTCGTAAAATAAAAACAAAATCAAAGATAGTACCTTTTCAAATCCTATGATCCAGATTCTTTGTACACACAATGGAATCGTTGCAACGTAGTGGTTTTTGCATTGATTCAACGATTAATTTCAGGTTCAATTGCAAAATCAGTGTTATGGATTGATAATGCAGTTGGAGTATGGAAAAACTTTTTTATTTGATTCCCGTGGAATGGCATCTTTTGCATATCAGATATTCAAGAGAATCTTTATCGACTTTGCCAATGTGCTTTTGACGTCTTTGATTATTTTACTCAATTAAAAGTTTTTCGGATGAACTTGAAAATTATTGACTTTTTTTATGTAAATGCTTATTTTTATGTACTTGTGGTGTAATTGATCTGATCAAAACCTTTAAAGAGCAAGATTATGTAATTATGTTTTTGAGAGGGTTGAATGAGTGTTTCTCACATTCCAAATCATGATGATGAATCACCTTCTTGATATTGATAAAGCATTTTTGTTGATGATTCAACAAAAACATGAAATGGCTAAAGCCACTGTTGGTGAATCATTTGACATTGCAAATGCATTGAAAGTTAATTCTTACCAATGTAATTATAATGGTGATTACATTGGTAAATGAGGACAATTTAATAAATGAAAATGTTTATTAGAAGTGGAACGACCAATAAATAGTTCATTCTGTTTTTGGATAATTTTAGTTAATTTTCAAAAGGAAATAAAAAGTATTTTCACTTATTTGAAGAAAAAAAATGTTTACATTAATGACATTGCATATAGAACAATGATATTAC
This sequence comes from Vicia villosa, assembly GCF_029867415.1. Taxonomy (NCBI): domain Eukaryota; kingdom Viridiplantae; phylum Streptophyta; class Magnoliopsida; order Fabales; family Fabaceae; genus Vicia; species Vicia villosa. The sequence continues at coordinate 600,608 of NW_026705280.1, read as the reverse complement.
ATCATTACTCTTGATACACAATTTAAGTAAATTTTGTTTAGACAAGTAAGACAACTTCAAAGGTAGAACACTTACCAAAAGTACAAGAACAAACAATTTTAGATTTATCGTTGTCAACATATAGGAGACACGACCTCCTTTTTTAAGAGTAAAAGAAGAAAATATATTTTTGTCTCTAGTCATATGCTTTGATATTCACTATTGAGATTTCATTTTGAGTTCGAGCTATAAAGCACACATACATCACAGACTAAGTTTTGACATTTGGTACCTAAATTATTTTGGATCATTTAGCGTTCCTATAAAACATGTTGTCTTTTGGAATTTATTTTCTTGTGACATATGTTTCATGATCGTTTATTATATAACGGGGAGAAGAATTATGGTCATGTTTACCACGGTAAAATTATTTAGGTGCAGTATAATTAAAGATTCTCTTTGGGTGATAAAACTTTGTAAAATATTTAGCATTAGTTAGGTTGATAGCCCAATTTAGCTTTATTATGTGTCTCTTTTTATTATCTAATATGATGTTTAAGTTATCTCTCCCTTGATTAATTTATCATGAGTGTTATGCAAATTTCCAATCTTATTTTTTAAGATTTTGT